>NW_015405699.1:0-2629 GCF_001527695.2 Protobothrops mucrosquamatus
AAAGAGTTAAAGAAAGCCAAGAAAGAACGAGGTGCAAAAGAAGGAGAAAAGAAAGAAAAAAGATTTATGAAGGAAAGGAGCAGAACAGATGGGCATTGTAGTCCCCAAAATCTTGAGGATCCTGTGGTACCATAAGCTGTCAAGCCTTTTCCTCTCTCTCTCTCTCTCTCTCTCTCTCTCTCTCTCTCTCTCTCTCTCTCTCCCATTCCATTAGAACAATTGAAACTGCAATAGAAAGGGTTTATTACAATATCATTGTTATTAATTGCAGGAAGCTAATTTGCTTTTCCATAGAAAAATCTGACAGCCCACAAGCTTTGCAAATTTATGCATTCATTCTCTGGGAGCTGGGAATATGGCATCGGAATACATACCCAGTGGGTTAAAATAAGAGTTTAAATATATCCCCCTCCACATGCACGTTTCTGTTGTGCCCAGCATAAATTTTAACGATCAACAAGCAGCATTTGGATCAGAAAACATAACAGTGTGCGCTACTGCCATCTAGTGGAGGCCTGAGACCATGCCGAGCAAAGAGTTTTTCCCACTTTTTTTTTTTACATAAACCTCGTGTAAAGGATAACTAGCAGAATCTGGTGGCTTTATTTGTCAAGTGGGGCATTTTTAAGATTGTGTATGATAGATAACTGAAGCGTTTCTTGAATCCTTAGAAAAATAAGTTCAGGGTTTTTTTTTCTTTTCCCCCTTGGTTTTGTGTTCGGGGTTGGCTGAAGTGTCCGTGTTAATGTTCTGCGTAAACTGAATCTTTTTCCCCAATGAAAAGTTGTTTGCAATTTTTCTTTTAACCAGTGAAATTTTCATAGGAAGAAGGATGTATGAGATACGCTAAAGTGTGTGTGTGTGTGTGTGTGTGTGTGTGTGAATGCCCTGTTTGTAAAATTGTTCAAACATTTCTCCACCAATCTGCAATCTGCTTGGCTTTTACCCTTGGGATGACAGAGAAGTCCATTTTTAATTTCCTTAGGAAACCATTGTCTGCATCATTCTGCTCTTTCTGGGTGTCAACATGTCCCAGCATCGGAATGCCTTTCCCCAAGGCCTTAACTGCTACTCTACCAAGTCTGCAGCTTATTTTTTTAACTGCTGGTTCCTTTACTGTGGATAGTTAATCCCAAAAGGCAGAAGCCATCCAACACTTCAGCATCTTCATGGTCAATATCCAGCATCAAATCAGGATGAACTAGATTATGGCTTATCATAATGTGAGCATGGAGCCAGTATGCAGTTCTGCCTTGAAAGGAATCCTGTTGAGATCGAGTTAGCTTAGAAAAATAAGGGCAGTGGGGTCCTTGGTGCTCTCCAAGGTGTGGTGGTTTTCTTGCAGACGTTTCACAACCAAACTATGTAACATCATCAGTGCTAGTCTGGAAAGTATCAGAGCAATAAGGGAAGCTATGGCAGAGCCAGGATGGCAAACTGGTAGCCTTCAGTATACTCAATAGAGTGACTTCTAATTTGATAGATAGTCAGAGATAAAAGGGTTTGTAATCCCAAAGCATCAGGACAACTTCAGTTTCCCGCTCCTTTTTTCCCCTTAAGCCAGGGGGTAGGCAACCTTGGCTCTTTTAAGACTCGTGGACTTCAACTTCCAGAATTCCTGAGCCACCATGGCTCAGCTTGGAAACCTCTCCCTTTCCCCTCAGCATGGCTGGCTCAGGAATTCTGGGAGTTGAAGTCCACGAGTCATAAAAGAGCCAAGGTTGCCTACCTCTGCCTTAAGCCCTTTCATGCAGATAGATCGAGGGAGAGAAGTGCCTTTGGGGGTGCATGCAGCCTATTACCACCATTTTTGTAGCCCTTAAGCACCCCTTTTCCCCAGAAGTCTGGAGCCGAATGTTAGATTTTTATTTTTTTTTTACACTTAGACATTAAAGAGAAAGCAGGATCTGCCTAGTTTCAGCCCAGTTGATCATGGGCTGGAACTGTATTTTCTGCTGGAATTTTGCACTTCTTTTTAGATGAACTTGTGGCCTCAGCTCTTTAGGATCAACCTGTTCTTCATAGGTTAGCCTGATTTTGCCCTTCTGTGAAATCTTGAAATGCCTATATCACAAAATCCCTTCCTTGCAAATGGTACGTTTCAAAATGAAATATTTTGGGAAAGGCATAAATGCAAGTAAAACAGTTGTAGGAATTTGGAAATAGAATAGACTTGCAGAAGAAGGGAGACGAAGTAGAGTTTCATAGATTCCAGAACAGAAATTACTAATCTAATCTGCTCTGGTCAATTACTCTGTCCCTTTTCCAGAATTAAAAAGAATTCATGTCTTCTTCCTACCGTAATTATATTTAAAACAAATCAGAGCTGAGCAGCTGAGAATTTTCTTCAATTTATACTTCTATAAGGACTCTTTAAATCAAGGAAAGCTCTTGTACCACGAACAAATCCATTTCATAAAAAGAATTGACTTTTGGTGTTGTCTGAGCCTGCTGTTTTCTTGCAGACGGTTCATTACCAAACTAGTAACATCATCAGTAGTTACCTAGTCGAGTAAGGAAACATCTACAAGAAAACAACCATGCTCAGAGAGCACCAAGATTCCACAAATATTGTCTTCTAAAGCAGGGCTTTTCAACCTTTTCACCCATTGTACCACTTTTAGGATAT
>NW_015405700.1:0-2629 GCF_001527695.2 Protobothrops mucrosquamatus
ATGTTACTTACAGCAGCTGAAGTGGGAGAGAAAGAGAGGTGTGTTTGAAATGAATACAATACTAAAACTCTGGGGAAGAGAAGGAGCTGCGTTTTTCCAAGGATGACGGTTCCTAACAACAGGGAAATGAAGACTATCTACAAACACTGCAGAACAGCAGCCTTGTGAATAAAGCAGCAGCTTTTGAAATAAATTGCAGCGGAATCAGCGAAAAAATGATGCTTTCAAAACCATCTAAATGAGGTTGAGAGCCATCAGTCTAGAATTGGTTCCAAATTGGCACAGAACCTTTATCTAGATGTTTCCACCCAGGACTCTGTTAATTGTTCTGTTTGTATACTTGCAATATGAGAAGAAGAAGAAATGCCAATCCAATAGTTTCCTAGCTTATAACTCAATTAGTAACCTTTATTATTAAGTAAACATGTTTAGAACCCATTTAACAATAAGGTGCCCTCGATGAAGTCATTAATTATATAGTAGAAACAGGTATTAGGAGATTATCAATATGATGGCCATTCCTTTTAAGACAAAGAACTAAATACATTCACAATCAAAATGATAAGCCTGCATTACTCAAATGGCATTAACTGAATTCCTTGTAGGCTATTGTGTGGTTTTTCATTACAAAGCTTCAAAAATGCATTTATTATTGAAATGACCTTTATACAAATGCTGGAAAGTACATTTTCTCTCTGCTGCATTCATCTGTAACCTTTACAGGAGCAGCTGGGGTCCTGCTGACAAAATTTACATTTCCTGACTGGGTCAAAAACATTGGCATTCCCAAAACTATTAATCAAGAAACAATGTCTGTGTGTGTGCGTGCACTGGGGAACTAAGAAGGTCTTGGTCAACACTTTCCTTGAAACAGCAACACAAAAATTACTCAACTCTCATATCAACACAATCAATGGTAATCTAATAGCAAATGTTTTGTATAGACTAATCTAAACACATAAATGTTCGGAAAAAATTAATCACCTGATTCATCTCTACCTGCCCATAGAAGTTCACTGGATGAAGCCAGCCACTGTTTCACTCTAATCTATCTAGAACTCTAGAATTTAAATCCCACATCTATCTAGCCACCCTGTGCATCTGACAACACAATTCCATCTCACAAAAGCTTACATATTTGAATAAAATGTGTTAGTTGGAAAAGGTGCTACCAGGTTCCTGGTTTATTAACATTAAAGATTAACATGGTTGTCCTCTTACAATGTTATGCATGTTGCGTTGCTGAAGGAAACAGTGTAAATTTAATAACTAAAATGTGATATTATCAATCCTTGGTTTTCTGGATAGATACAAAAGTCTGTGAAGGGCAGACAAATCAAACCACATCACTGCTTTATTCTCAAGAGACACTGAAGCACATGGATACACAGTAGCCTTGTTTGCACAAAGTGATAGATCACAAATTTTGGCTTACTTAGCTTATAAGACATCCATTTACTGCGAAAGGAAAAATTACCCTGCAATTATCATTTTTACTTCTTGGTTTAACCATTATACTAAGGTTGGGGAAACAGTAAAATTTAGGGGGAGTAGCAAGTCAGATAGTGAAAAAGAATGCCAACAAACCAAGGCTTATAATTCGATATAGGGCCAGCCTGGAAACTTGTGCAAGGCTCTGAAAACAATAGATGCTGAGCTTGTCAGCTAGAAAGCTGACAGCTCGGATTGGAGACCTGAGTGCTGCACAACGAGGTAAGCTCCCATTAATTGCCCCACCTCCCGCCCACCTAGCAGTTTGAAAACATGCAGATGCAAATAGATAAATAGGTACCATTACAGTGGGACAGTAACAATATTCCATGCCTTTTAGCATATAGTCATGCTGACCATATGACCACGAAAGCGTCTTCAGACAATGCTGGCTCCCTCAGCTAGGAAATGGAGATGAGCACCACCCACTAGAGTTGGACACAACTGGACAATCTTTACCTTTAACAATTGAATGTTTTTGGATCCTAGATCAGAGCTTCCTACTGGAGGAGCAAAATGGTATATCTCCCCTGTTGGAAAACTGGAAGAGCTTGAAAGGAGCAGAGATCCCAGACTTGACCTACTAGTAGAAAAAGGAAAATAGGAAATTCAAGAACAAATCATATAATTAACATTGTGTGTTGTTTGACCAGAGTTTACACTCTTGTGTGTTAAAAATGTTGGTCAAAGTGGGGTGTTTTGTTTTTTTTTAAATCCTAGATGGCACAAGTAGTAGAAATTATAAAACCTACCAGAATGTGGTGGGTCTGAAAGCTAAATCAAATTAACTATGACAAATTAAGAGGCTTCTTTCCCAGCTTTAAAATAAAGCTGTCACAGTATTGGAGAATTAAGCGCTTCAACTGGTCCAGAATGCGGCCGCGCGGGCGGTGTTGGGAGGGACTCGTCGCTCCCATGTAACGCCGCTGCTGCGCGAGGTGCACTGGTTGCCGGTGGCCTTCCGGGTGCGCTTCAAGGTGTTGGTTCTCATCTTTAAAGCGCTCCATGGCATCGGACCTGGATATCTCCGAGACCGCCTTCTGCCGCAGGTTACCTCCCATCGGCCGGTACGCTCCCACAGAGTGGGTCTCCTCAGGGTGCCGTCAGCCAGACAGTGCCGGCTGGCGACCCCCAGGGG
>NW_015405701.1:0-2629 GCF_001527695.2 Protobothrops mucrosquamatus
ACCAGGTGAACCCGGCCAGGAGGCATCTGAAGAGGTTCCTCAAAAAACGGCCGAGTCAGTTAATGGTGGTGAGGGAGGGAGGCTGCGGTGGAGCCTTACCCAATTTCTTTCCTGAAGGAGAAAGACGCCCCAGATCCCACCACCCCAAAAAACCCCCGGACCCTCAACCGTTTCCTCTCCAGATGCCTCGGAGGTTGTTAGACTTGCGTCACTCAACGCTCTGGTGGTGGACCACCACGTTGTCATCCTCTTACACAACCGACACCTGCACGGTGTGGTCTGCACGTTGGAGGAGTTCTCCTTCTGTCACCCTCCTCCAAATGAAGAGTAGGGGGCACCCCACTTTCTTTCTTTTTTTTGATTATTATTTTATTAATTTGTTTATTAGTTTGTCACAATAACAATCTTTGGTGCTTCGTGAACAGTCCGTTGTCTGGGCTCATGTATTTAAGAACCATCGGTAAGAATGAATTTCTAAACTCAATCAATGTGTTGGTTAATAACATATGTCCTTTTCAATTTCACTTTCTTTTTTTTTAATAATGTTTTATTAATTTTCCAGTTTTACATTTGAACATTAAAAAAGCCACTTGGTGACGGGGTTAATCAATAGCTCAATAACACAATCTTAGTACACATCTCAGGCTACCACAACAAATATTTCTTCTCTTTTTCCCTTAACGATTGCGGTCTCATGTTCAGGTGGGCACATTTCTAGTTACGGTACATCAATTCAATAAGGACATCGTTATTACATTTAATCAAGAAATTGTTAGCTTACACATACCTTAATTGCATGCAATCTTCCTAAACAATCCGTATCCTGTTATGGATTTTTAGTCCATTTTTAATTTCTTGTCAATGTTCCAATTTAACCTTTGATATTTATAATTTTCAGACTTTGGGTAACCCAAATTTCTCTTATTTCACTACATAACAAATATCCAAAACACACATTTTATCTATTTAAATATAATCTTGTTCTATTTCCTAAGAGTCATCTATTTCCCACCATATTAAATTATCTACTTAATAACAGAATATCCCCTTGCCTGGGGATATTGGACAAGCAATGTGTCAGAAATAGGGTAGGGTTTCCTATTTGGCAGAGGGTTGGACTAGATGACCTCCAGGGTCCCTATGGACTCTGTTATTCTGTAAGGTTCTCCTGCTTGACCAGGGCGTTGGATTAGATGGCCTCTGAGGTCCCTTCCAACTCTGTTATTCTGTTTGGGCCTCCTGCTTGAGCAGGGGGTTGGACTGGATGACCTCCCAAGGTGCCTTCCAACTCTGTTATTCTGTAAGGGTCTCCTACTTGAGCAGGGGGTTGGACTGGATGACCTCCATGGTCCCTTTCAGCACTGTCCTTCACTGCTTACTTCCCTCCAAGTCAGATGAAGTTCCATTAAGGACTGCAGATACTTTTCGACTTACACCAGTCTCATTTAGTGACCGTTCAGAGTTGCAACGGCATTGGAAAAAAGGGGCTTATGACCGTTTTTCCCACTTACGACCGTTGCAGGATCCCCCCCCAGGGTCACGTGATCAACATTCACAAGATCACAGGACCACAGGATCCCGGGGATGCTGCAACGGTCATAAATATGAGACATTTGTCAAGACACAGCTTTGTTTTAGTGCTGTCGTAACTTTAAACAGTCACTAAATGAACGGCTGGCTGGTGGACTCTGGGAGTTGAAGTCCTCCCCTCTTAAAGCATGCCGGCTGAGGGATTATGGGAGTTGAAGTCCTCTCCTCTTAAAGCCTGACAGCTCGGGAATTCTGGGAGTTGAAGTCCTTCACTCTTAAAGGATGCCAGCTGGGGGATTCTGGGAGTTGAAATCATCCCCTCTTAAAGCATGTCGGCTAGGGGATTCTGGGAGTTGAAGTCCACCCCTCTTAAACCATTCTGGCTGTGGGATTCTGGGAGTTGAAGTCCTCCCTTCTTAAATCATGCTCTCTGTGAGATTCTGGGAGTTGAAGTCCTCCCCTCTTAAAGCAGGCCGGCTGGGGGATTCTGGGAGCTGAAATCCACCCCATATTTTGTCAGATGGAACCGGGCAGGTAATTCACAAGATTAATACGACAGAATAAAGAAATAAATCTTGAAAAACTGGAAAGGATGATCAGAATGTGCTGGTAGGGCAGTAAATCGGTTGAAGAAATGATGAAAAGGAGACAGCGGTCTTCAAACTTTTACTACATTAGGCCCTTTTAGGATTGGTGGGATTTCAACTCCCAGAATTCCTCAATCGGCCATTTTGATGAAACTGCAAGCTTGGATCCAGACTCTCAGGGGCCTTCAAACTTGGCCCTTTTAAGACTGGTGGACTTCAACTCCCAGAATTCCTCAATCGGCCATTTTGATGAAACTGCAAGCTTGGATCCAGACTCTCAGGGGCCTTCAAACTTGGCCCTTTTAGGACTGGTGGACTTCAACTCCCAGAATTCCTCAATTAATACGATTAATACGACAGAATAAAGAAATAAATCTTGAAAAACTGGAAAGGATGATCAGAATGTGCTGGTAGGGTAGTAAATCGGTTGAAGAAATGATGAAAAGGAGACAGCGGTCTTCAAACTTGGCCCTTTTAGGACTTGTGGACTTCAACTCCCAGAATTCCTCAGT
>NW_015405701.1:11937-13460 GCF_001527695.2 Protobothrops mucrosquamatus
TGTTGTGTTGTGTTGTGCTGTGTTGTATTGTATTGTGTTGTGTTGTGTTGTATTATAACGCAATGTATAGGTCGTCCTGGACTTACGACCAACATTGAGCGCAAAATGTCTGTAGTTAAGGGAGGCATTAAGTGAGTTTTGCCCCATTTTATGACTTTTCTTGCCACAGTTGTTAAGTGAAACACAGCAGTCGTTCAATGAGTCACCCGGTTGTGAAGTGAATCCGGCTTCTCCCATCGACTTTGCTCGTCAGAAAGTCGCACAAGGGGATCACGTGACCCCCAGGGACCCAGCAACCGTCGTAAATACGAGTCAGTGGCCAGGCCTCTGAATTTGGAACCCGGGACCGCGGGGATGCCGTGAGGGTCGTAAGTGTGAAAAACAGTCCTAAGTCCCTTTTTTTCCAGTGCCATCGTAAGTTTGAACGGTCGCTAAATGAACCGTCGTAAGTCGAGGACTCCCTGGGATCCTTCCTGAATTGAAGGGAAAGGAATGCAGGCGGGCAGCAAAATTACCTCTCGATCCATGTCCTCACACTGGACGCTCACAATCGGCGATTGTTGCTGTTGTGTCAAGTAGATGGCAGAACAATCTTGATCCAGCTGCTCAAGAGAATCACAAGAGGGGAACACACAAAGGTTTCTTTTCATCAACACACACAAACACACAAAGACGGAGAGTCCCTCTCCGAGTAAAGGAGGACTTTGTGGCGTCGCCACACCCAGCGGTGACAAAAAAAAAAAGTCACTGTGGCCCCCTGAAGAAATCCCAGGTCCTCCCCTGTGGGGTGTGTGCCCTGCTCTGGCTTCCCCTCCCAGAATCCCCCTGCCAGCGTGCTGGGACTCCCCCCCCTCCTCTGATGGGAATCCTGGGAGCTGAAGTCCAAGCCTCTCAAAATGGCTGAGGTGGAGAACTACAAGCCCAAGCTTCACAGAATGGAAAGTTGAGAGCCTAATGTGGAGATCATCTAGTCCAGCCCCCTGCCCGGTGTAGGAATCTAGAAGAGAGAGGGGAAAGAAAGAAAGAAAGAAAGAAAGAAAGAAAGAAAGAAAGAAAGAAAGAAAGAAAGAAAGAAAGAAAGAAAGAAAGAAAGAAAGGTGAAAGGGAAGGGGAAAAGGAAGGAAGGAAGGAAGGAAGGGGAAAAGAAAAAGAAAGAAAGAAAGAAAGAAAGAAAGAAAGGGGAAAGGGAAGGGGGAAAGAAAGAAAGAAAGAAAGAAAGAAAGAAAGAAAGAAGGGGAAGGGGAAAAGAAAGAAAGGAAGGAAGGAAGGAAGGAAGGAAGGAAGGAAGGGGGAAAGAAAGAAAGAAAAAGAAAAAGAAAAAAAGAAAGGGGAAAGAGACGGGGAAAAGAAAAAGAAACAGAGAGAAAGAAAGAAAGAAGGAAGGGAAAAGAAAAAGAGAGAGAGAAAGAAAGAGAAAGAAACGAAGGAAGGAAGGAAGGAAAAGAAGGAAAAGAAGGCTCTTCTGTGGTCTCCCTCCTTTTTCTTTTTTTCTTCTTTCTTTCTTTCTTTCTTTCTTTCTTTCT
>NW_015405702.1:0-2628 GCF_001527695.2 Protobothrops mucrosquamatus
ATCGAGGAGCCGGGTGCAAAAGGCACCACTCCCATAAAAACAGCCACCCACTGATGGTTAGCCACCCTGACGAAGCCGGCAGGAGGCCGGCGAAAGCTAGGTGCTTTTAATTGTAAATAAACTGATTATAGTTTTTTATCTCCTGGTGGTCTCACGGTTGTGATTCTTTAGATATATATATATATATATATATATATATTTATCCCATTCACAGCTTTTAATGCAATTTTATTAAAATGTTTTACTTAAGTTTTAAAAACTTCAGAAACAAAAATAGAAAAAAACAAATATAAAATAATGAAAGAAAATGTGAGCAATAAAAGAAGCAACTTCTGAACTTCTTTGCAAAAGTAAGAAAAATATAATTGCAATCTTCAATATCCCAAATTATATATTGTTATTTCCTTCTTCCTTCTTTAAAGCTTTTGAATCAATAAATCCCCAATTCATTTTTATGTATTTTTAGCAAAAAGTCCATAAAGTAATTGCAGTCTTTTATTGTCAGTCCTCCTGGGTACACTAGACAGGAGACATGATAAGATGAACTAATTCTACTTTCCTTAAGGCTACATTAACAGAATCATGCAAATCTGAAGACACAAATGTACTTGATTCATTAGAGCAGGTCTTTCCTAAGTTTTTTTTTTCCTCTGATCTTGAAATGACTGTGGGCTCCTGCCTCTCAGCTGGTTGTTTCCTAGGCTGCATCTCCTCCTCTTTCCCCAAGGTCATCCATACATTTCATTTATAAAAGTCATTTTTGTTCTTTCCTTGATCAACCTATCCCACCACTTCTCTGAATCCTTATCTCTTCCCTTAACCTCACCCTGCTAATTCTTCCAACCACATTACACTTTCTAGCTGCACAAAAATTAAAATTGGAAGAGATTTCTGGATTCTCTGAAGAATCTACTCTGCTCGCTATAGCCAATGTAACCCCTAAATTGTGGGACAACTTGCTCCTTATTCTCAGCCACCCAATCAACTACCTGTTTTGATGCCATTGGCTTTTAATACCTGCACCATTTCATCCGAGAGGCCAGGACACAGCCCCGCACGAAGGATCATACCTGGAATGAGACTAGATAGAAAAGGCAGACAATTGGATCGTTTCTAGCACCATAAGTGAGACCTGCTAGTATATTTCACCTGTGTCCCCAGAATCACATCCCTTGTCATGTAGGAATGACATTAGAGCTTTGCTTTGATACACACAGCACAGAAACAGCACTTTACTCAACAATGCATTACTGTAAAAAAACTGCATGCAGACAATTTACCAAAGTGAATTAGATTCAGTGGAGGAAGGTCCAAAACAGGTGGACAAAGCCAACCCACAACATATGTCTTAAGATGTAGCTGGGTTCACAGAATGGACCAGTCTTAACTAAAATAGCTTGGTGTGGGAACTCAGTCATTTCCCTAGCAGAAGATGTGAATTAGATCATCACATTAAAGCAGAATATAATTGGCTTGGTTAGAATCACTTATATTAGTTGTGTTTCCCGGGAGCCTACTTCAGGCATGGTCTCCCTTCCTAATTCCTTTGAACCATTTACTAGCACAATTGCAGCAAAGCATAAAAACAGCACGAAAATTTGATAACTAACTGATCCCCCCCACAATTACCTCTTTTTGCAAAAGCTGCAAAGAGAAAAGAGAAAAAGCATGCAGCAACACTAAGTCAAAGGAAATATTTACCTAACTTGACTTCAGAAGCAAATAAGCCCCAAGCCCTTTCCCCACCCCCCGCAGCTTCCAACTCATTTATAAATGCTTCACTTTCCCCGCCGATTTCTCTATTTTGATTCCTTCCTAGAGCGATCGCTCCTCCACATCCTGTTTAGCTCCACCTACTGGCTGGACCCTGAACCTATTACTGTACAATACACAAGTAGTAATCTTTTCAGTAGTTTTGATAGAAAAGTGTTACACTGCAGGTGTACTATTATTAGCATGCTTCTTCTGAGCAGTGTTTGGCAAGTAAAGTTTGTTTAATGTGATATGTTAAGCCAGTGGTAGTTTGTGTCTGCACAAAGCACTGTGCTACAAACTTGATCATCATATTTTACTGGAGTAGCTGTGAACTCAGCAGGGATATCTAAAGATTGGTCCAGAGTGCATTGTGCAAGTCCAGAAAACTGAATTAATTTCATTAGCTCTGAGATAATGCAACTATGAGTAAGCAGTCATGCAAATTTAGCAAAAATTGGAATTGTTTTTTCTATTTGATCACAAATGTTTAAGAAACTAGTCATGGAAACACTTAAAGTGAAATATATGACTGCACATAAGGATTTTTGATTGTTTTGTATTGGTAGACTGATTTGGAAATTTGAAAACATACAATGATAATTTTTGCAAACTAGCTGCTGGACTGCCCATTTGCCAATGGATGGTCTGGGAGAATTTACAAAGCACTGGATTAGCAGAATATTATCTATCCCTTTTTAACCCAGACAATGCCACTGGCATAGTCCTTATTATCATTATTCATTTTCTGGGCAGGTAAGCATGTGTTCAAATAAAACATTATGCTGCAGGTATCCATCACTTTTATGCTTTATAAAATAGACCACCAGTCACAGCTGCAAAGAGCTAGAATCACTAGGCAGAAGAAAATAATTA
>NW_015405703.1:0-2628 GCF_001527695.2 Protobothrops mucrosquamatus
TCCTTCCTTCCTTCCTTCCTTCCTTCCTTCCTTCCTTCCTTCCTTCCTTCCTTCCTTCCTTCCTTCCTTCCTTCCTTCCTTCCTTCCTTCCTTCCTTCCTTCCCTCCCTCCCTCCCAGAGTGGCGATGTGCAGCAAAGCGTTTCTCGCCCTGCTGCTTTATGGGCTGCTTATGCACTGCAGCGTCTACTGCTCACCTGCTGCCGCCGCCGCCGCTGCTGGACTTCAGTACCCCGCGCTGAGGTAAGTGCCCTACTCTTCCTTCCCCGCCCCCTAGCCAGAGTCCAGCCTTGGCTGTCGTTCGCCGCCCGGCGCGCCTGGCTCGTCTGCTCCTTTGCGGCTCGGCCGTCTCGCTCGGAGCTGTCCAGGTTAGAGCTCGCGAGCTTAGTCCCCCCGTCCAAGACGACTTCGCCACATCTGGCCAAAGGGGAGGGCAACTTCTGCTAAGGCGGGCTGGGAAAATTGAGATCGCAGGGGGCCATCGCCGGGTTCTTTCTTTTGTATGGACCCCAGTTGGGTGGTCCACTTGGACTCTTAGTTTCAAGACAGGCCGCAATCCTCTAGTAGTGTGGGAGAACGGAATGTCCAACAAAAACCTGTGAGGTGACAGTATTTTGACTGGGGTGTGTATATATGCGTGTGTGAGAGAGAGGGAACAAGAAAACGCGCGTGCGTGCTTGAGTGCATGTGCATGTATGGGCGCGCGCGCGTGCGTTTTGCTTAATTTATTGCTCAGTAGAAGCTTCCATCTCTTAGACCTTGCCTCAAGTTGGCAAGATTTATTCTTCCTCTGGTCTTCCTCCAGAGCAATAATTTTGATTTGGGTAAGGTGCGGGGGGGGGAGTTCTTTTGGACTAGACTTTTCTATCACAGTCTCTTGGGAATCCCTGACTGAAACACGAAGTCAGTGGTTTCCCCTTTTCAAATGAGTATCCTAAATAATCCTAGAATAGTACTCTCTAGGTGCATGTTTAGGATCACAATGGATAAAACACCTTTGTAAGTGTTATTTACATATCTTTGAGCTTATCTCCAGCATAAAGAAAAAATGTAGAAATTCTGATTAATGCTAAGCATTAGTGGTGGCCATGCTTACTCAGAAGCAAGAGCCAGTTATCCCAATGGAATTTATTTCTAAATATGAGTATGTACATAATTTTCCAGAAGTTAGCCTAAAACGTTTAATAAATATTACTCTTAGATCAATTGTTATCTAGCAGCCTTACAATGAAACTATGTAAATATCTATGTAGATTCCAGGATAAAATTATACATGTATACACTAGAACTCTATTTTTGATCTGGAATTTTGTTGCCCATAGCCTATTATCTGGCAGGCATTAAAGAAGTTACTAGAGGAAGGTATTTGGCTGCAGTTAAAACACTGCATCATCTATTACATTGCTGGTAGTACGAATCAAGGTTTGAAACCATATCTAATGTACAATGAAATTATTCCTTAGATTTTCAGAGAATTGCCAGACCATTTGATTTACCTGATAAATGCCAGTTTATTTCAGTAGATGCCTGTAAATTGGCTAATTTGAAAGAAGATTGATCCCGGTTAGTAATTGAATGGGAGACCACCAGAACATCCCAGGGATGTAAGTTAGCATGGGAAGCTGGAAACCTGTCTTGGAAGAAAGCAGTAGCAAAACATTTCTGTAACTGGTAATAAAACTGCAGGACCTGAGACAGACCCATTGGTGACTTAATTTTGTGGTAGCCAACATTTTTAATTCTATGAAATTTAGATTAACTGAAGTGTAGTCCAGACCGAAGTCAAGCAGTACATGGTGTAGGGCTAATTTCCCCCCCCCCCCCCAAAGGGCAGCATTGGTTGGCTAATGCTTTCTGTCTGCTGACTTTCTTCTAAGATTTGAAAGGTTGGCTAGTACAGATTCTCAGAATGGGGTTATCGGATCCCAATGATTTTCAGTTCAGGAGGCAGTTGGTTTCTTACCTCATTTCCTGTCATGGTAAGGAAATGAAGGAAGACTGTTAGACTCCTCCTTCCCTCTAGGCGTGTCAGTTATTTTTTTCATGTAATTTATTTCTGGAATTCCTAGAAAAAAACCCAAAAGGTTTACACCAAAAGATTGCATGTCTACGTGCCTTAGCAAGACATGATTATCCTATAATAATATCTTTTAGGACTGTTTTTAACTACCTCCTTCAAGTCACTTTCTTATGCCCCAAATTTAAATTTATTCGTTTAGCAATAAATTCTAAATCAATCAGTTCTTTAAAATAAATTCACCAAAGTCTATTGAATAAGAAAAACTACTTATTACTTTGAAGATTTAATATCATTAATTTCAAACTCCGCCTGGTTTGCCAGACTGGTCCCAAAGACGCAAAGAAGGATTTAGTAGGGGAGTCTAGTTATCGTTATATGTGCCACAAGATTTATTTCATAATCCACACAGGGGTGTCAATAAAGGATGGCTGTTGTGGCATCCCCCTTGCACTTCTTAATCTCAAAGGTTTGGTGACTTTGAAGGATAGGAGGGAACCAAAGTAGTATGTGACTGAAAAAAATAAAGCAGGGACTAGAGGAGAGCTAATAAGATGTATACAAATTTCTGACACAAAATAAAAAGAAATCGCTATTTGGCTGAGTAACACCT
>NW_015405704.1:0-2628 GCF_001527695.2 Protobothrops mucrosquamatus
ACTGAGAGGAGCCAGAGAGGAGAGCGCGGTCTTTAACCGAGAAGCTGGAAAGGAGAGGCGGGGGGGGGGGGGAAAGCTGACCCCTTGCTCTGTGGGGCTAAAGAGCTGGGCTGTCCCGGCAGGGAGCGGGGCTGCCCTGTTTCGGCCCCACCCAGCCACCCACCTCCGCGGGCAGGATGGGTGGCGCCGGGCCCGGGGTCCCCCCCCTCACTTCAGGCACGACCCCCCCCCCCTTCTGCCGCAAGATCTCTTTGAGCCCTCCCTCCGGAGGGGTGAGGGTGGTTGGCTTAGCTAGGCGCCTTTGAGACAAGGTCAAGGACAGGAAGCCCTAATATTAGTGTGTCTCTAGCAACGTCTGTGCAGTCCTGTGCAATCGCTAATATCTGGAAGATAAGCGAAGTCCAACTTCAGTGCAACTGAAAATCCGGTGCATTGTCTCCTGAATGGACCAATGCAGAGTAAGTCTCTCCTCCGCTTCTTCTGCGCATTAATTAAGCCTCCCTAGTTTTATAGCAAGCCAAACAACAAGCCAAACAGAGGAATGCTAGAGTAGTGTAAACCCAAAGGTGCTTTTTCAAAAGGTAACTGGACATTGTTTTTCCTTGAAGACGTTTCGCTTCTCATCCAAGAGAACTGAATGAGAAGCGAAAGGTCTTCAAGGAAAAACAAAGTCCAGTTGCCTTTTGAAAAAGCACCTTTGGGACAACCATGTCATGGATGAATGAGAATCTCCACAGACGTATAGTAGGGCAACCATTCATAGATTTTCCTTATAGACAGTTCTAAAGAAAAACTTTAGACCAATATTTTATTTTTAAATGTGCAAAAGTAAGAAATTTATTAAAATGTGGATAATAAAACTTATTTGGTGTTGTGCGTTATACAGTGAGACAGCTGGAGGGACCGTAAAGCCCTGTTCTCTAAGACTTCTGTAATTTGGCTAATTGTGAGTGTCACACCACAATCTGATTAAAAGGCAGTCAGAGATAAGTAATCTCTATCAAAAATGGGAAATTGTGCAATATGAATTGCATTCGGTATACTGCTTTTAATCACCCTGCTGTCACAATAAAAATCTTTAAAAGAATGTTAATGTAAAAATCCAGATCCCCAGTAGCATCATTGCTAGAGAAATTAGATCTCTGACTCATATTTCCGTTAATGCTGGGGAGGTTTTTTTTTTCTTCATCTGGCACAAGCAAATATTCACCAACTCTTAATGTTTGCAAATCATATCCTTTCCATCATTCTCAGCCTGAGTTTAGTATTTCTACCTAACCTGTGAAGATGGAATCCTAAGTCTTATATACCTCCATGATGCTGATGGAGACATTAGTCCTTTTCAGGTATACAGAAAGAAGCTATAAAGAAGAAGGTTGAGAACTAATTTCTCTGGCCACAGAAACTTCGTCCAGAAACAGTTGTTGCCGTCTCAAATTTGTTTAAATCTAAGGAAAAACTTTCTGACATAAGATGCGTACAACAATGGAATAGTCTACTGATGAAGGTTAGGGGTCCATCCTTTCTGAAGGTTTTTAGAAGAGGCTGGATACTGCGTCTCATATTAACTGGTTTTCCACCACCTTGTACAATGACCAAATGATTCTTGTGCTCTCTTCCAATGCCACAATTCTGTGATTCAATCAAGTGGTTATATTCAGGTGAATTTTAATAGCATCAGGAAGCTGTATAATGGAATGTTAATAATAATAATAATAATAATAATAATAATAATAATAATAATAATAATAATAATAATAATAATAATAATAAAGTTGGAAGGGACCTTGAAGGTCATCTAGTCCAACCCCCTGCTTAGGCAGGAAACCCTATACCATTTCGGACAAATGGCTGTCCAGTCTCTTCTTAAAAACTTCCAGTGTTGGAGCATTCACCACTTCTGGAGGCAGGTTGTTCCATTGGTTAATTGTTCTCACTGTCAGGAAGTTTCTCCTTAGTTCTAGATTGCTTCTCTCCTTGATCAGTTTCCATCCATTGCTTCTTGTCCTGCCTCCAGGCGCCTTGGAGAATAGCTTGACTCCCTCTTCTTTGTGGCAGCCCCTGAGATATTGGAACACTGCTATCATGTCCCCCCTCGTCCTTCTCTTCATTAAACTAGACATACCCAATTCCAGCAGCCCTTCCTTATATGCTTTAGCCTCCAGTCCCCTAATCATCTTTGTTGCTCTTCTCTGTACTCTTTCTAAAGTTTCTAATGTTTAGTGGACCCTGAAAACATAGGAGGAAGCAGGAGCATTTCAGAAAAGATTCCTTGGTCCAGGGAGAAAGGAAGGAAACTAGGATTAACTCTATCATAATTATGTTAGTTACAAGTTGATGTGCAGAATTGATAGCCTTTCAAGATTCCCTTACCTTATCTACTAACAATAGAAAGCTAATTCAGTCTAGTAGTTAAGATGTTGGACTAAGAGCATGGAAATCTGGATTGTAGTTTTACTTATGGCATGGAAGCCTGCTGGATGACTATGGACCAGTAATCTCTCTGAACCCTAGGAAGAAAGGTCTAGCCATGATTTGCCCTGTAAAAGTGCAGTGATACCAATTGAAACTGACTAAGTGTTGGACAAATATGTCTCTTGGAGGGGAGAAGAGGAGGGCTAGGGAAAC
>NW_015405705.1:0-2628 GCF_001527695.2 Protobothrops mucrosquamatus
ACCAAGGCATTGTAAAGTGGTATTAACACTTCACGTGATCTTGATTCTATCCCTCTGTTAATGCAGCCTAGCACTGTGTTGGCCTTTTTGGCAGCTGCAGCACACTGCTGGCTCATATTTAGGTGATTGTCCACTAGGACTCCGAGATCCCTCTCACAGTTACTACTATTGAGCAAGGTACCCCCTATACTATACCTGTACATTTGGTTTTTCTTGCCTAAATGTAGAACCTTACTTTTTTCACCATTGAATTTCATTTTGTTAGATAGCGCCCAATGTTCCAGTCTGTCCAGATCCTCCTGTATCTTAAGCCCGTCTTCTGGAGTGTTGACTATTCCTGCCAGCTTGGTGTCGTCTGCAAATTTGATGAGTTCCCCATCTATCCCCTCGTCCAAATCGTTGATGAAGATGTTGAAGAGCACTGGGCCTAAAACAGAGCCCTGGGGCATCCCACTACACACTTCCCTCCATGTAGATGCGGTTCCATTGAGAACCCACACTGAGAACCCACACAGCAGTATCCTACTGCTACTATCATATTGTATAACATGAGTATGGTTGAGCATTTGAGTATTGTTGAGTATGTATATATTTATATTTTTATAGCATATTCGTTGTGTTTATAGATTTTGTATATTTTTATCTTTTTAATAAGCCACCCAGAATTATCCTCTGGTAAGATGCCAGCCAGTGAATTTAATGAGTGAGTGAATGAATGAATAAATTTGCCAAGTTCTGTGGATCAGCATTTAAAATTTATCAGATGATGGATGACATGTGTCACAAACTAGTTTTAACCAGCATCCAGCGTGTCACATTTGTGTGCTCTGTGTTGTGATAAATTTAGTCTGCCACATAACTAACTTTTATGCTCCCTACACCCATCTCACCCTAGCTTTCCTCTTAGTTCCATTTAAACTTCTGTTTTTATATATATTCTATGTATTATCATTTTTAGACTATGATTTTTTCTGTACTTTTTAACTCAGGGGCCCCCAACCTGTGGGCTATGACCCACTACTGGGCCCTGGCCTCTTGGCCTTTGGGCTGTGTGAAGGGATGGCCGTGCATGCGCATGTGTGCGTGCACTCAGCCCCCCCTCGCGCTAGTACCACCCCGAGCATCCCGCTGGTGCTAGCGCCGCCCTGGGTACCAAGCATCCTGCCAGCATTAGTGCCACCCAAAGCGTCCTGCCGGTGCTAGCACCACCCCATTTGTGGCACTCGCGTGTGGCCCATTTCTGCGTGCACACATGCACGCATAATGGTGCCTGCCTCCCTTTCCAGGCCGCCAAACCAAAAAGGTTGGGGACTTCTGTTTTAACTGTGTGCCAGTCTTTCACTGTAATAAAGATTGATTTGATTTTATCAGGTTATATAGTGCTTTTTTTTTTCTCCAGGAGATCACATTGCATATGAAGCCTTTAGAGAAGGAAACTCAGCAACTAGGATCAGGCCAGGGGTTAGGAGGAATCAAGATGCTTGATGCTTGAAGCCTCAAGCTTCAAGGGGCTTCAAAATTAAATATGTGCAAAGTTTTTAAACTCTAAAATAATAAAATTACATTTAATTTTCTCTTCCTTCCCTATTCCCCTCTCTTTTTTGGTGCCATTTGTGGGGCATCTCTGTTATCAAGTCACATTTTATTATACTCAGGAGCTGAAAATGCTTCAAAAGCCTTTGGATCTTTAAGAGCACCATCCTGTAATGCATACCTTTAATGGCTACAACATTCTGATGTCTTTGGGGAACAAAATGGGACAGTAGCACAGAGAGAAGGAAGGGAAGAATTAATGTCTGATTGGCTAGTACAAGAGTTCCTTGCAAAGAGCATGTTTTTTTGATTATTATTCAGTGAAGACTTCAATTTTTTTCCCCTTTGGGGCATATCTCATACATACAACCAAAATACCAGATGGAAAAAAAGAGGGGCAATGGGTATGAATGTGAGGAGAGGAATAACAATATATGTCATGCTTAAGAATTAATTGACGAGCAGAAATAAAAGAACAGTAACTGAATCCCATTACACAAACATTCAAAATAGACACAATGAAACTGATAAAAAGGGAATAGTGGAATTCCCAACAAGTAATCCCTTAAACAGTAGAAAGAATATATAAATCAGACACACCAAAATCTGACCACTATATAACTAATAAAACCAAACAATATTAAGCAACGGGCAATCTCATAGCCAGAGGAGCTGGTCCCCGGACCCAGACCAGAAGCCACCAGTCTACAATCGGAGAAACACTCCATTTCTTCAGAAGAAAAGTTTGAGAAGCTCAGATTTAAAGATAAAAAAAGATCTGTTATCAGGAGAATAATGGGGAACCGGTTGCAAAGATTAATAATAATAATAATAATCAGGGCTTTTTTTCAGCCGGAACGCGGCGGAACGGCGTTCCGGCACCTTTTTCCGGGCCAGCCGCACCGGAAATAGCCCCTCCCACACCGGAAATAGCCCCTCCCAAATTTTACTTGCATTCCTGTTCTCTAAAGGGGCGGTCCTAGGGTTTGATGAGGGCGTGGCCAGGTTTGAGTTCCGCCACCTTTTCTCCGAGAAAAAAAGCCCTGATAATAATAATAATAATAATAATAATAATAATAATAATAATAATAATAA
>NW_015405706.1:0-2628 GCF_001527695.2 Protobothrops mucrosquamatus
GACTGGAGGCTAAAACATACTGTATAAGGAACAGTTGCTGGAATTGGAAATGTCTAGTCTAATGAAGAGAAGGACGAGGGGGGACATGATAGCAGTATTCCAATATCTCAGGGGCTGCCACAAGAAGAGGGAGTCAAGCTATTCTCCAAAGCGCCTGAAGGCAGAACAAGAAGCAGCAGATGGAAACTAATCAAAGAGAGAAGCAATCTAGAACTAAGGAGAAATTTTCTGACAGTTAGAACAATTAATCAGTGGAACAACCTGCCTCTAGAAGCTGTGAATGCTCCAACACTGGAATTTTTTAAGAGGCTGGACAGCCATTTGTCTGAAATGATATAGGGTTTCCTGCCTGAGCAGGGGATTGGACTAGATGACCTCCAAGGTCCCTTCCAACATCATCGTTGTTGTTGTTATTGTTGTTGTTATTATTATTTGAACATGTAAACTTCTATTATGGTTAGGACTATTTATAGTATCAGCAAAATAATGACAAAAATACCTTATTGTGAATAATTTATTTTGTCTATAGTCCTAACAACTTTAATATATTTGTTTTAATTTATATTTCTGTTAGCTTTTTATTGGCTCCTAACGCAAATGGGAAGAGGAATTCCAATTTCACAAATGGGAATGTACTTGTTTAATATTGGATGTAAGTCCAGTGACAGAACTTCCTGATAAAAATCTGCTTTCCCTTCACTAAGCTACTTTGACTCATAGAACCTCTATTAAGTATTGATTGCATAATCTTTCCTAGTGTCAAATATTTCAATAGCTGATATGCTTTTGATTTATTTACCCTAATTAGCAACTAAATAGAGAGTAGACTTTTACAAGTCCTTTTTAAAGGTTAAACATTATATTATATGGTATAGGCCTTATACTGTTCCTATAGTGTTTGTATTCTCTAATCCTTTGTAAAGGCCAAACATAAATTTATATGGGCTTTACAGCATTCTTAAGTGTCCCTGTTCTATAAATCAGGATGAAATACATATTGGAATTGCTTTTGCTTCCAAAGAATGTTAAATTTTCTATTGTAGTAAGTAGCATTCCCATTTTAATCTACAGCATTACTGTATTTAATCTACTGGATTCTCTATTTTTCCAAGATTCCTCCCTCCCCTCCCCCAACATTTGCAAAGTTAATTAGAACAGGCTAAAAACAATTTAAACAAATACATTATCTTCTCTTCCTGGGTTCAGAATGTTATATGTGGAACTGATTGTTGTTTTATCTTTTGCGTTTTTAGCTAAATGTAATATATGCTGAGCATGCCTCGTAGTCCAACATCAAGTGAAGATGAGATGGCTCAGAGCTTTTCAGATTATTCGATGGAATCAGAATCAGACAGCTCCAAAGAAGAAACCATTTATGACACCATCAAGGCGACAGCAGAAAAGCCAAGTAGCAAAATGGAAGATGCCCAGAACAATACATTAGTGATACGGATTATAATACCAGATCTACAGCAAACTGTAAGGATAACATCATGAAAATATCTCTTGAACAAATTAGTTCAACAGTTTTATTAGAATGTTTAACTATAAAAGACTTGTTGGTAGCTTTTCTGACATATAAAATCACAGAATTCATACATAGCAATTAAAAAGAATGTGGATAGTAGCTTGATGACTATAGGTAGTCCTTAGTTAACTATGGTAACTGAGCCTGGGAATTCTGTCACTAAACAATACACCTTAATATTTAAAATCTCTTAGAGTGATAGAAATTTATTATTTGTTATACAGGTATCCGACAGGAATTACTGGTGCAGAAGGTTTCCATGAATATCAACTTCTGATGGGCAAGAAATTTGGGCCACAATTTAATATAAATTTTTCTATTTAAAAACAATATGCAACACAAACTTAAAATGTAAATTCCTCCAATTATGGCAATGAAGTTCTCCATTCAGAAGTCTGTGGGAGAATGAATTAGGGAAAATATTCTGTAATTTACAAAACAGGGTGTATTTTAATTTTTTTTAATCTCAAACTGATAAAACATTAGTTCAACTAAATTGAAAAATAATTAAATAAGCAATCTTTCTGTTAGATCCTAGATTCTAACATTTAAGGAAATTCTTTCTAAAAGCCCATAAACTGTCTTCTCTAAGGATAAAGTTTAACAATAAAGATATAAATATCTGAACAACCAGGGTCAGAGAGCACCAAGGACCTCACAGTTCAACCCTGAGCTACAGATGTTCTCTTCTCATTGTAGACTGCATTCATCCCATTTGTATGCACCTATTTCATTTTGGAGATTGGTTGTCTTGATACAGCTGTGCTTGGGAGAAGCTGTCAGATTATTTTATTTTTATTTATTTATTAATTTAATTTATACCCCGCCCTTCTCCTCATGGGACTCAGGGCGGCTAACAGCCTCATAAAAACTACAATACAAATACAATAATTAAAAGCCAAATTAAAAAGAAATATTTAAACAGGCCGATCATTAAAATTATCCTTAAAAATCCCCTAAAAAACCCCGCTAAAATTCCCTAGGCCAGACCCGCTTGTTGGAAAAGCCATGTCTTTAGGGCGCGGCGGAAGGAGGGGAGATCCGGGATCACCCGGATCTCTGGGGGTAGTTCGTTCCAGAGGGTGGGAGCTCCCACCGAG
>NW_015405707.1:0-2628 GCF_001527695.2 Protobothrops mucrosquamatus
ACCCCCCAGTCTCCTCCCTCACCACTCCGCGCCCCCCAGACAGGACTGGCCTTGGCCTCAGAGAGGGCTCCCCTAAGTCCCCTCGGGCCAACCCCGAACCCCCTAAAAATTTAATAAAACACCCCTCTAAGAAGACACGCAATTTTCTTCTCCTTAGTTCCCTAGTTGCTGTTGCTGTGTGCCACCTCTCGGGGTTCCACACCCCTTCATCAAGGCAGGCCTTTGCTGCTTCCTGCCCAATGCTGCTGCCATGAAGTGCCCCTCTGGCTCCTGGGAGTTGTTCTGGCATCCTTTATGCCGGGTTTCCTTTGCAGTGACTTTCTGGAAAGATTTGTGATGGGTAGGTGTGACGCGCGAGGCGGCAAGTGGCTGCAGCTGGAGGCAAACAGTCACGTCGCTCTGAAACCAGCCATTTGCCACCTCCTGCACAGTGCTGGTGCCATGAGGCTGTGGAACAAGCCAGGCAGCAGTAAGAAATTCATATACCAGTTCCTTACCTCTACCCAGCTTGTTCCGCGGCCTCATGGCAGTCGTATTGGGTGCGACACGCGAGGCGGCAAACAGCCACATTGCGCTGAAACTGAGGGGCCTGCAGGCTTTGGCTGCTGATGGACACAGTTGGGCCCCATGCACTCGTTGTGTGCGGGGGCCAATGGTTTCAGGCAGCAGCCACCCCGGTCCTTGCCTTGCCCTTGCCACACCCACCCAGGCTACTCCCAGCCAATCTGCCATGACCATTGCAGCCACGTTCACCCAATGGTCATGCCCACCCACTGCGCCATGCCCACCCAGTATCCAATGATAAATAAGTGGGGTTTGGGTTGCAGTTTGGGCACTCGGTCTCTAAAAGGTTCGCTATCACTGCTCTATAATTTGTTAGCCTATTATTAAATTGCCATTATTCAACATTCTGACCTTGCCTGTAAATATTTCAATTTTTAAGAGAGCCACTGGTTAATACAGTTTTATACAGAGAATACAATATATTATAACACAGTATAATAATAATAATAATAATAATAATAATAATAATAATAATAATAATAATAATAATAATAATAATAATAATAATAATAATAATAAGCCTTCCTGATATACGAAGATGCACTGAAATTAGTATATCAGGAAGGCTTACTGACTACTGGAGAGACCAAACTGGCCTACAAGAAAGACTAAATGAAGAACAGAATAGAGGCAAGGGAAGACAAAGCACAACATAGCCAGTACATTAAAAAAATAGCTGGGAAAGCAGATAATAACAAGACCTGGCAATGGCTAAGAGCAGGAAAATTGAAGAAAGAGACCGAGGGACTAATTCTGGCTGCACAAGACTAAGCCTTAAGGACAAATTCATATAAAGTCAAAATTGAGAAGACAGCAACAGACAATAAGTGCTGCTTATGCAAAGAAGCTGAAGAAACAATGGACCACCTGGTAAGCTGCTGCAAGAAGATCGCACAGACTGACTACAAGCAGCGGCATGACAAAGTAGCAACAATGATGCATTGGAAGATCTGCAAGAAATATCATTTGCCTGTAAGCAAAAACTGGTGGGATCATAAAATAGAAAAAGTCATAGAAAATAATAAAATTAAACTGCTCTGGGACTTCAGAATTCAAACAGACAAGCACCTGCAACAGACTTAACAATTGTTGATAAGAAAGACAAAAAAGTCTGGATAGTGGACGTGGCAGTGCCTGGAGACAGCAGAATAGACGAGAAACAATTGGAGAAGATAACAAAATACAAAGACCTACAAATAGAAATAGAAAGACTGTGGCAAAAGCAAGCAAGGGTAGTACCAATAGTAATAGGCACCTTGGGTGCAATCCCAAAACAACTGGAGCACCACTTGAACACCATTGACATTGACAAATTTGCCATTAGTCAATTGCAAAAGGCGGCCTTAATAGGAACTGCTTCCATTCTGCGACGATATCTGTAATACCATCAAACATCCCATCTGCCTATCCCAGGTCCTTGGTAAGGACTCGATAAATAGACAAAAATGCCAGATCCAGTCTGAACATCTGGCTGACTGTGCGATGATCAATACTACTACTATTACTACTACTACTACTACTACTGCTGCTGCTGCTGCTGCTACTACTATTACTACTACTACTACTACTACTACTACTAATAATAATAATAATAATAATACAAGGAACCACTGGAAAACTATAGTAATTAAAGGTAGAACTTGGGTGGTGGTAGTGAGGGGTGCCTTTCAATCAATCATCAGACTCCTGTTGACTCCCTAAACAAGTACCTTAATTTTTCGAAGCCAGGTTTCAGAAATGTTTTGCCATCGTTCCTTCTTAGAGCTGAGACAATGACTAGTCTTAGGTAACTCAGATGGTTTTGTTCTTAAGGTGTGTCTAGAACTCATAGGCTCTTGGTTTCTATCCTGGTGTCTTAATCATAGCACCAAAACTACCTCTCAAAGGTAGAATTTAGTATTTGCATATATCCTGAACTAATTTATCTTCCATCTTCCACACTTTATGCTCAGCGGATTGTTCAAATACAATATCTCTCCTTCATAGATTTTGAAAACCTTCCGGACCTTATACACCCAGATAATATTGGATGACATGATATCATTGTTCCCTCATAAATGCTAT
>NW_015405708.1:0-2627 GCF_001527695.2 Protobothrops mucrosquamatus
TTTTCTGAGATTGTGGATTTGGGGTTTTCATGAGCTGTAAGCCATAATCATCACAGTTATGACACATCACGGCTTGAACTATCTTGCTTTGCATGTAATGAGTCTATCTCATATATTAGGTTCACCTTTTAAGTTGCATTACTGAAATAAATGAACTTTTGCACGATATTCTAATTTTTCGAGTTTCACCTGTATGTGTGCATGCTCACATAATCCAAAGAAGCTGCTCTGAAAATGTTAACAAGTTCATTACTATTTTGCGGCTAATTTGTGCATAGATCTTAGTGATTGGCCTCAGCCTTCCACTATTTGATATTCTTCAGATGTATTAGGTTGTAAACACTTGTCATTTCCAATAGCCAGTAATGAAGATGGTTGGGCATTATGACAGATGTAGCTTAGTAGACTTGGACTCTACCAGAATGAAGAAATTTAATTAACTATTCTTAAGTTTCCTCTTAATTGAACAAAATTATAGCCACTAATGGGGGGAAGAGGATGGTTACATAGTAGTTTTGAAGCATATTGATAATCAGGTTCAAATATTGATTGAAAAATCTGTGTTTGGGGGCTTGTGTGGACACGGGGGGGGGGATGGAGGTGGATGCAGATAAGAGACCAGTTGGTTTAGTGGTTAAGGCACCAGGCTAGAAAGTAGATTTTGAGTTCTAGTCCTGACTTAGGTATGAAAGGCAGCTGGGTGACCTTGAGTCAGACACTCTCTCTCAGTCCAACCCACCTCACCGGGTTGTTGTTGTGGGGAAAAGAGGAAGGAGTTTTATGTATGTTTGCGACCTTGAGTTATTTATAAAGTAAAAGAGGCGGGATAAAAAAATCTAATAATAATAAAATATATATATTACTGAACTGCTTAAAAACACACATGCATTAAAGGTAAACATAATATCCTATTGCCTAAGGGTCTTGGCTCAATAGAAAAGGTAACACATCATGTCTTTCTTAAATCAAATGCATCGAGGGTGTGCATCTAAATTAGAGAAGCTTTCACGTATACCTTGTATGTACATTGTTTTCTGGATGAATAAGGACCCTGTGTTATCAGAGTCTAGGCTTATGTGGAAGCCATCTCAGTTCCATAATTGCAGACCTCACTATGAATGTGCAAGTAATTATCACAAGTGACGACTTTTCAGTGCATTAATGGGATGGAAAATTCTGTTCTTTCCTTAGCTGGTACAACCTTTCTCTATAATATTACATGCCACTTTTGATAAGTATGGTGTAGGATTCAAGTAAATTTAAATTAATTCAGAAGACAGCAAAAAATGCCGTATCTGTCCTCTTCCACATAGGGAGGGCGGGGTGGAGGGGGGTGAGGTGGGGTCTGTTATTACTCAATTAGCCACCTCCATTGTACTGTTCCCCCACTGGGCCCCCAAGCCGACTGGCAAAGCCACGTCTTTAGGACCTTACGAAAAGATAGGGTTGGGACCAACCTCAGATTGGGGGGCAAGATGTTCCAGAGAGCAGGAGCAACAGCAGAGAAGGCCTTCCTCCTGGATCCCACCAGCCAGAATACTCGGGACCCACAGCATGCCTCCTCTGCCAGCACGAGTGCTACATGCCAACCCCAGTGGGGGTGAGACGGTCCCTCAAGTAACCTGGATCCATGCTTTAAGGGCTTTAAAGATGATAATCAATACCTTGAATTGCACCTAGAAGCAGACTGGCAACTAGTGCAGCTCGTGGAGCAGTGGTGTTACTGGGACCATTCTTGGGGGACCCAAAACTATCCATGCTGCCTCACTCTGCACCAGCTGTAACTTCTAAATGCTCTTCAAGGGTAGCCCCATGTAGACTGCATTACAGTAGTCCAGCCATGAGATAACTAGGGACTGAGTGCAGAGAATCCTGGTCCAGGAAAGGCCACAACTGGCGCACAACACAAAGTTGTGCAAAGGGTCTCCTAGCTGCTTTTACCTCAGGAGTCGTGAGACCAATAGAACCCACCATGTTATAGACTGGATCTTTCTGGGCAGTGCCACCCCATCCAGAGTCAAAGATGACAAAGTCCCGGATCCAGGATCCCCACATACCAAAAGCCATTTGATCTTACCAGGGTTCAGTTGAAGCCTGTTGTCCCCTATCAAGGCCCCCACAACCTCCAGGTGCCGTGAAAGGGCAGACACAGCATCACGTGGGGCACCAAGAGTGGAAATATAGAGTTGGGTGTCATAATCAAGAAAATCATTAGACTTGGAGAGGATGGGAAATCATTTTTCCCCCTCACTGAGTCATACTTCATTCCACAGTGAATAGGAATGCAGTGAGTAGGAACAGAAACAAGACTCTTGTTGTTTTGGAATCTCGGAGTTTAAGGCCAGAATGCGAACTAGAGAGAACAGTGCTATTGTTTTCATTTCCAGTTGTTTATTTCTGGAATGGCTTCATTGTGGAGAGTAGTAAAACATAAGCAAGCTTCCGAACATTCTCATGTGATAAATAAAGTGGAAATATTTTACCAAAGGATGAGCAAAATTAATGAAGAAAACAATTCATATAGTTATGTTCATCATGAGGTGTTGATCTGTTCTGTCAGCTTGGCTTTCCACTTACAATAAAAAAAATTGTCCTGCGGTGAACATTATCTCACTTTTTCAAGCAAA
>NW_015405709.1:0-2626 GCF_001527695.2 Protobothrops mucrosquamatus
TATTTAAAACGCAAAAAAATTGTATTCCTGTATTAGCAGAGAGAATGTAGAATTAATAATAATGGCATATAACTGAATTGCTAATGCATTTACAGTGCAAAAAGGAGCCATAAATCTATGTTCTGGTCTTTTTATTTTTGTCACAAGAAAAAAAAAGGGAGCAGCAAAGGGCAGAAAATATACAATCTAGAATCATTTTCGTACTGTCAACCTTTCCAAGAACTTTATTCTAATAGTATCGTGCATGTTGATAAGTAAATAAATATTTATCCCCATTATCTTTCATTTCATGTATTTCTTGATCTGTTATGTTTTGCAATAAAAATAGATTCCTGTAATTTCTATTTCTAAAAATGAATAATCACATCAAACTACCTCAAAAAGAGATAAGGATGTCATCCCTTTCCTCTCTCTCCCAAGCAGATGTAATCAGTAGCAGCTTTTACTGGAATGAAAAATTATTCATTATTGGTCATTATAGGAGGCGCATAACCAGTGTGTTGTTTGATTCTTCTTACGTGCTACTTTGTCGCTAGTCAGTGACCCAACTTCTTCAGGATATCCAAATATCTTTTAAAATAATGCACATTATTTATGCCAGTTTTATTTATTAATCGGGGTTTCAGACTAGGGAGATCTAGTCATGAATCTTAGTGGATGACTTTGGGCCAGTTGCTATCTCTCAACCACGGTATTTCACAAGGTTACATTAATGAAAATAAGAATGAAGAGTGAACCCATATAGGCTGCCATGAGCTCTCCCAAGACAAATGAGAAACAACTGAGATAAGCTAAATGATATATATATATATTCCAGGTATTTGTTAAAATCCTTGCTATCCCTTGTATAATCTGAGGACGGAAATGTAGACAGCAGATCTAGGAATTGCAATATCTAATTTTTAAAACCCACCGCACAGAAAAGTCAGAGACTGATTTTAACATTAAGTGGGCAGAGTCTGAGGTGTGGTCAGACCCATGTAATAAGAAGGAAAACCACTGCATGCAAAAGACCTACTGAAGAACTGAAGTCAGGAACATACTAACGTAAAGCAAGTTTTGTGAGTTGGGAAGGATATAACTGATCCTTAACACAACATAAAAGCAGTACTTGGCTCTGCAAATAGAAATACAAATAGAAAAGGGGGGGAATGAAAACTAGGATTCCAGGCTGCTATTATACATGAGATCACAAGGGGATGAAATGAAATTAATACAATTACCTGCCAGCTAGTAGGTTGCATTGCCCTTTGGGGCTCATTGCTAGTTTGCTAAGCTAGCTCTTCCATATACTTCTCCCCTCAGTCAACCAACAATGAGTCTATAAAATGGAGTAAAGGAAAACTAAGTTAATATAAAGCTCAATGAATCCCATCATGTTTCTGCTTCTGTTTCTTTTGCCTTCCCGTGTTTTGATCACAGTTTGCCTACAACAGTGTGAGAAATATAGGGGGGGGGGAATATATTTTCTTATAAGTGCCATTTCTAGCTTAGAACAAGTGAGCAAATCCATATTTACAAGCAGGCAAAGCAGGATGGGGTTTGCCTGTCTTGAAGAAAGAAAGGAACCAGTGCAGAACACATTGGCAGAAAACTGGAGATTAAGTACACACAAATTAATTGTAATAATACAATTGAACGTACAGATTTTTTTTTAATGGTACTAAGTGGAACTAGTAGCATCATTAAAACAACCTGCTGTTATGGAAGTGATGTGTGAGTCTAGGGAGTGTGACGAGGTCCAGGTCAATAAAGATGAGAAATTAGGGGCTGTTAAACAAAGGTTCTCCTCCATCTGTTCAAAATGATGATCTATTCTCAGTCAGTCTCAACTTGCACATATCGATTTATTGCAGTGTTTCGCGTTCTTTTTTTATAATAATTTTATTAACTATTACAGTTAAAAAGATGAAAACTGATAAAGAAAGAAATAGAAAGTGTAGAAAAGAAAAAATAGAAAGAAAAATAGAAAAAAATTAAATAAGAATATAATAAAGAAAAAAAAATATCTCCCCATTCATCACAAGTATGTAAACAATTTTAGTAACCTCTCTTAAAATACAACAAATAATCATATCATATGTCATTTCTTATCTATTTTTTAAAAAACTTAAACCCATCTTTTTTAATCCTGATCAGCAAAAGTTCATTAAAAGTTGCCAGAGATAACAACATACTTGTATCTATTTTAATCTTGATCAAAGAAAACAATTTTATATTCCTTTCTTTTACTTTTAACAATTTTGATCTTTAATTCCTTCAAAGGGGACTAGAACTTGATATCTTTTCATTTTTTTAATCTTTATCCTTTCTCACAAAATTCTTCCAAACTTTAACAAGTTTCTTTTATAAATATAGGAAAGTTATCCAGACCACTCTATTGGTTTGTTATTTGTATATCCCTTTTAATTACTAAGATAATAGCCAGTTTCGTTTATATATCCCATGTAGCATATTTTTCCATATCATTCTTGTAGCCTGTCATTTTTAAAACCACTTTCAGATCAGCCTCAATCCTGTCAGGTAAAACCTGTCCCTTTTCCATAACATCTTTTAAACAGTCTATCTGTAATGGCAGACAGTCTTAAAATCTATTTCTGGGTCCATTCTTCAAAAATATCCTTCA
>NW_015405710.1:0-2626 GCF_001527695.2 Protobothrops mucrosquamatus
ATGGAGTTCAGACACCTGTACTCCAGACAAGCTCTGTTTCCCTATGAGAACCTAACATTATTGAGTGGCCCAAACAGTGTCAGGCTTATTTCCTCTCTAACTAATTATTATCAAAGCCTGCTCTTGCATTTCAAGATTCTGAAGATAGGATTTTTCTGTATTCTTTTTCATCAAAGAAGGGGCATCCATGAAAAAATAGATAGTGAATTCAATCTTGACATAGCTTTTTCCTCTCACCCTCCCCTTTCCCCCCCAAAAAAATGATCAGTGGGATAAACTAAACAAGTTCTTTTCCATTCTTGCTCATGGACCTTTTCTGCAACATTGAATTTGCATTATAATGTATTAGTTTTAATCAGTGTTTCCCCTCAGAGTAAATGAGAATAACAAGGGAATCCTTTCTAAGAAGAAAACAATCTTAGTTTAGGCAAAAGTACATAGATATAAGTAATAACTATGATACTGACTAGGAAAAAGGCAAGCAAAACTTGGATATATAATGCAATGTACACATTAGTAATTTCACTATGAGTGTGTCTGGGTATCTGTGTCTGGGTGTGTATGTATGTATGTATGTGAAATATACAGTATATGCAACAAGGCATATTTGCATTTACAAGACATATTTGCATTTACTTCCAGAAGCATTCATTAGGTATAGTGCACATACTATATGCTGAAGATGGTTATGGTGGTGGAATAATCCATTGGGAAGTAGTGTTGCCACCTGAGAAAACATAAATGGAGGAACATATTTTAGGAAAGCAGGGAAATAGTTGTGTCCCAAAAGAAGATACTAATTATGAAGTGGAAGAAAAAAAAAAGCAAGGAATGACCATGCCAAAAAATCAAAATGCCACTACCTCATGTGCCATGCCTATTTGTCTGTCTGTCTGTCTGTCTGTCTGTCTGTCTGTCTGTATTTGTGCACCATCCAACTCCCAAAAGTCTCTGGGTGATTTTATTAATGTGTGTGTGTGTGTGTGTGTGATAACTAACCCTGATGTACACCAATATTCTTTACTATTTACCTCTTCAGCTACTCCTACTCTTGCAAGACAACCTTACGTCTACCATATCCCCAATCCACATTATACACTGCTTTTTGTGATTTAGGCTTTCACTTCTCTAAGGATCTCATCAATACCCTCCATACACAATTATCTGGCTCTCCCCCTTCTGCTCCATTCACTTGCCTAGTTTTGTTCACATGTTTTGTGATGTGATCTTCATTGATTCTTTCTACTGTATATGACTGAATAATTTCAATGTACTTCTTTCAAGGTGGTAATTCTTGTTTATATTCAAACCACATTCATTCAATGTCTGTGTCCTGTCCTGTCTTGTTTAATCTCACACGCTTCTTGAAAACCCCGTTCCAACTGCTTTAGGATAAAAGAAAAATAATGTATATGTAGAGAAAAATATGGTTCGACAGACTGTAGCCAAAGAGAACAAGGAACAGTTAAGCTTATAAGAGGCAGAGAAATGCAGATTAATTTTCATAGGAATTAAATTTTGGAAATGAATGAAGAGAGCAGAACAAGAAGCTTCTAACAGAGTTAATGGGATGAAAAATGAATGTGATGAGATAAATTTGAAATGGAATGAATGGAATGCTGAAAGGAATTTTCTTAGGGATCCATATGGGATTTGTGGTTTGATATAATCCCTGGTTATATCAAAGAGTAGAACTGAACAGAACAGTAGAATTGAAAAGAATGCAATAAATGTTTCTGTCCAAGAAAAAAATGATAAAAAGAAGCCTGAGAGTTTTGGAAAATAGTAAGTCTCACGTTACAGCTGACACAACTGGAGAAATGTTAAACATATAATAGATGTTTGTTTATAGAATGTTTGTGACTTGTTTAATGTTTGTGTTAAGACTACATCCAAAGCTTATGATTGTTAGAATGCTTATATTATCCCTCTTATCAAAAGTGAGGTACCAAGAGGGAAGGTGAATACTACAAGGAGATTAAGTGTTCCAGAAAAAATATTTGGCAGAATTATGATAAAAAAGGCATAAGGGATGATTATGAACAAAATTAGGTAACTGCAGTTTTGTCTGGGGGCAGTGGATGAGAATGCCAGATTTTTGTTCTTCCCACTAGGTTACTGAGAAATATATAATAAGAAATTATTATTGTATGCTTGTTTATTTAAAGAAAGACTTGAATTATGAACATTTTGTGAGAATCCAGAGTTGAAGATTAGTTGTAAGTAAATGGAAGCTGATTGGTTCTACAGTTAGCAAGGAGTAAGATTAATACATGTGACATTCCTCCTTGGCTTACTAATGTATGAAAAGTCAAGGTTAGCTGCATTTTACAGGGATGAATGATTTCAAGTTAAGTGCAGTTACAATGGAGTACTTAAGTGAATGAATTAGGAAGAAGGCGAAGATTGAGAAAATTATGGTTCTTGGAGAGGAGATGCTGAAAAAAGAGGTTAGAAATTAACAAAGGCAATGTGTGAAATAGTACATGGGGAAAGTGGGTGTTAGGGTGGCTTATAAGGATAGAAGGATATAGAGAGTTATAACTAATGCTGTTGGTGTAAACTAAATATTTTCCTCCCCTTATCTTATGCATTTAATTCTTTTTTTTTTACTATGTATTATTCC
>NW_015405711.1:0-2626 GCF_001527695.2 Protobothrops mucrosquamatus
ATAGGAGCAGGGAGGTATATTGGACACGTTCGCCGCCTTGATGTATTTGCAAAAATAATAAAGGCAGGCTATAAACAATACAATATTGTCCTCACCCCAGCCCTTTGTTTTAATCCATTCTATTAACTAGGGAGAGGAGCAAAAACCAACTTTTGGGAAACGAGGAAAATTCATTTCTAGCATACAGTCATTTTAAGAAGAGACTGGACAGCCATTTGTCCAAAATGGTATAGGGTTTCCTGTCTGAGCAGGGGGGGTTGGACTAGATGACCTCCAAGGTCACTTCCAACTTTATTATTATTATTATTATTATTATTATTATTATTATTATTATTATTATTATTATTATTATTATTATTTGATTAATCCTATGCTTTTCAGTGGGGGGGGCTTCACTGAGTGGTATATTCCTCCCCCAGTGCCCCCCTTTCTTCCCTTCCCTTCCCCCCTCCCTCCCCCTAATGTGTTCTTCCACGCTTGGCTCCTTCCACGCATTTCTTTCTCTCTCCAAAGCTCAGTCTAAACGAACCGTCTTGCTTGGCCTCTGCTTCTTGCCAAGAAGCTGCAATTTAGGAGCAGAGAGCTAAATCTCAAATTTGTTACTTTTTTTTTTTTTAAATCATTATTTTGCTTTGAGGCTTCAGTCATTTGTCAGTGATTATCTCCAATTTGGTTCTCAGTTTAAAAGCAAGAATGCCTCTGAGCCAATTTTTAAACAGGTTTAGTAGAAATCTTTTCTTTCTCTCTCTCTCTCTCTTTTTCTTTCTTGTTGCTTTCTCTCCCTTTTTCTTATTTCTCTCTCTCTCTTTCTGTTTCCCTCTGTGCATGTGTTTTTTCTTTCTTTCTTTCTCTCTCTCTTTCTTTCTCTTTCCCTTCTTTCCTTCCTTTCATTCTTTCTTTCCTTTGTTCTTTCCTTCTCTCTCTCTTTCTCTTTCTGTTTCTCTCTGTGCATATGTGTGGTTTTCTCTTCCTTCCTTCCTTCCTTTTTCTTTCTTTCTCTTTCTTTCTTTCTTTCTTTCTTTCTTTCTTTCTTTCTTTCTCTCTCTCTTTTTTCTTTCTTTCTTTCTTTCTTTCTTTCTTTCTTTCCTTCTCTCTCTCTCTCTTTTTTCTTTCTTTCTTTCTTTCTTTTTTCTTTCTTCCTTTCTTTCTTTCTTTCTTTCTCTTTCTTTCTCTCTCTCTCTCTTTTTTCTTTCTTTCTTTCTTTCTTTCTTTCTTTCTTTCTTTCTCTTTTTTCTTTCTTTCTTTCTTTCATTCTTTCTTTCCTTTGTTCTTTTCTTCTCTCTCTCTTTCTCTTCCTGTTTCTCTCTGTGCATGTGTGGTTTTCTCTTCCTTCCTTCCTTCCTTCCTTCTTTCCTTCCTTCCTTCCTTCCTTCCTTCCTTCCTTCCTTCCTTCCTTCCTTCCTTCCTTCCTTCCTTCCTTCCTCTTTCTTTCTTTCTTTCTTTCTTTCTTTCTTTCTTTCTTTCTTTCCTTCTCTCTCTCTCTCTCTCTCTCTTCTTCCTGCTGCCTCCTTCCCTCCCACTTTACCTACCATCTGTGCGCTCCCCACATGTGCTGGACTCCAGTTCCCATAATTCCCAACACTACGTGGGGGTATTCAGTTAGGGAAAGTTCATTCCTATTCACGTTCCTATTCACATCATCCTTGAGCTAGCTATGAACTTCACCTACTTTTCCAGGCGTGCCTGATTCCTTAAGCTTGCCAAACACGCAGGCTTCACATGACCCCCTCAGGCGGTCGAATATCGTTGGAGTTTCATGTGTCCTGTGAACACATCCACCACCCCTTCCACTGACCTGATTGAGGGTGACTGATCACTCCTGGCAAAATTGAGCGAGCTCGGTGTAAGAAGAGAGAATTTTGTGCAGCTGGTAATTTCCCCCCCCCCCAAGTTTTTGGGGGAAAACTGTATCGTTTCTTGCACAACCAGGGTTCCATCTCCTACCTCCCTTGCTCAAACACACAAGCACAGGTGTGTACACACACACACACACACACACACACAGATACGTACGTCTCTCTGGAACAATGCTAGCATTTGTTTGCTAGTTTGTTTATTGATTAAAAGTGTATGTCATCTTTATTATTATTATTATTATTTACATTTGTATCCCGCCCTTCTCCTTGCGGACTCAGGGCGGCTGACAATTGGATAAAATACTAACATGTTATACCTAATTAAAATTTAATTAAAATGAAATATTTAAATATGTCAAATTAAAAGTAATTTAAAACCCCTTTAAAATCCCTTAGGCTAAAAAACCCCGCTAAAATTCCCTAGGCCAGACCCTCTTGTCTCCCTCTCCAAAGCGACTCCGAGCAGCTTAAATGAAGAGCCTAAATATAAAAGCATGGAAAGCATGATTAAAACTCAAGTGAACTTGAATGAATGAAAAAAACTAAGAGCCCCAGAGGGCAATTGCTGTCGGTTTTCCACCACCACCCCTTGACCACCCAACATTCTGGGGGAGGGGGGTAAAAAGGGAAGCCACGTTGACCTCTTGTGTGCTGTCATGACCTCATGGACCAGAGGACCCCAGTTATGGGATTGCCCATGATGTTACTCTCCCCTTCCTATGCCCCCTTTCCTTTGCAGACCCCTTCAAGCTTCTTGCTTGATAAGGAGG
>NW_015405712.1:0-2625 GCF_001527695.2 Protobothrops mucrosquamatus
CATGTAGAGGAAGATGTATGTCACGTAGGTTCAACTGCCTTGCCTCTTTGCTCTCAGTTCCATATTATGGGTTTGCTGCTGTTTTCTGACAACATGAAGATAAATAAAAGAAAGTTGTCTTGGTAATGATAGTGAGCCCAAAGATCACTATTCTATTGCATTTGCAGCTGTTCCTCTACAACAAGCATATTATTGGTTTACAAAGGAACATACCTTTCTCAAAGTTTTCAATCTCAACAAATGAAATGTAAATACTTCATATTTTTAGTCAAATAATCTGATCATTTTAGGGTGATTATTGTTATCCTGTTCTACAAAGCAAAGAAATCTGGAAACTAAGGCTGATCCTTTAACACACAGGTGTCAAACTCGCCACATCATGTGACGTGTCACGACATATCGTGACTTTTTTTGCATTGCCAGAGCTGGAGTAGGCATGGCAACCGGCATGATGCAACCGGCCCGCAGGCTGGCAGTTTGACACCCCTGCTTCAACAGATGTGCCTCCATGTTGTTGATCTTTTTTTATATTATCACCCACAAACACAAAGACTGAGGAGATGCTTCCTGAAGTTATACAGCAGAGGTCTTCAAACTTGGCCCTTTTATGACTTGTGGACTTCAACTCCCAGAATTCCTCAGCCAGGCATGCTGGCTGAGGAATTCTGGGAGTTGAAGTCCACAAGTCATAAAAGGGCCAAGTTTGAAGACCCCTGCTATACAGAATAAGGAGCAGAAAGAAGCTGTTCTCCAGCAGCTAGATTTGATTCTGAACATTAAAAATTACAAATAAAATAAGACTAAATGACAAGAATAATTTATGGTCCAGTTTGCTTTAGTGGCTGAGCCTCTAGGCTAGAAACCAGGTGACTGTGAAAGTTGGGTGATTTTGGACCAGTCACTCTCTTTGTCTCAACCCAACCCACCTTACAGGGTTGTTGTTGTGGGGAAAATAGGAGGAAGAAGTATTTGATATATTTGTCACCTTGAGTTATTTATAAAAAATAATAAAGGTGGAAAATAAGTAAGTTATATAACTAATGCCAGGCTATATATTTTTTTTTTTTAAAAAAACTGTTTTCTCTCTAATTTCTTTTCAATTTAATGAAAGAGAATTTGGTTTTAAAATTCTTACAAAGAAAGAAACATTTGCAATGGATAGAATGCGGTTCTTTTAGACATACTTGGTTAGGAAATGGGCCAGTGGGGAGGGACATTGTAAATGTCCTAATTGGCTTTTTCAGGAAATTTTCAAATAGCTTCCATTTTCTCCATCCCCACCACTGCATTCCCACCATCCAAAAGTATCCTAATCTTACTGAAAAATAAATTTTATGGGCACATCTGTTAAAGCATCATCAACCTAATATTTCAGCGTTTTGGTCTTTATAAACAAAGAATGTGAAGCTTGGCTTTGAACTTCACTGCAGCAGTCTAAATTAGAAGGGAAAACTCTTGGTTGTGCCTGTAGCTAAACAGTGGGGAGTAGGAAAATGATGGTGATTTTCAGCCAGTAACAGAGATTTATGAAGAAATAATGATCTATTTTTCTCTCTACTCACCCTAATATAAACTGCAGCCAGCAATTGTATTGACTGTCAATTAACATCTGGTTCAATTGAAAAGACCCTAAGTGTCCTGGGTGTGACATATTTTAGCTGTAGCTTCTCTCTTCTGTGCCTGATCTCAGCCTCTTGTTACCCTTCCAGCCTCTATTGAAAATAGTAAGGGTGTGAGCTAAACTGTTCTCACTTACAACCATAGAAAATTCATTGCTCAGAGAAATACAACCATGATTCTGCCTGTTTTCTTCATTTTTTTTGTTCCACAATTCTGCCAACCTCCATTCATTTGAGGCCAGTATGGTGTACTCAAACTCTGAGAACTTTCCTTAAAGACATTTTGCTTTATGCCCACTTCATAATAATCATTCATCATTATTAAAGTATTTTTTGACCCAACATGTTAGTCCTTCCCCCCAAAATAACAAATTTCTAGAACAGCTTATGTCTAGCACACTTTTCTCACACTTGCCATCCAGATTAGTGGAGAAGAATAGTTCAAGTACCACCCCATCCAAACTGCTGCTTTGGACTTCTCTTATATTCTTTCTAAGTCTGAACAGGGTATACAGCAAGGGGAAATGAGTGACAGTTAATCAGGAAGTCTGATTTAGAACGTTTTACTTAACCAGTATAATTGTCTCCTGCTGTATCAGTGCTAAAACAATACAAAGCCACTCTTTGAAGCTATTCCTTCATTTGTACTTGTTAGGTTCTCTTTCCCTTTTCAGTGTTCCCTAAAACAAATTGTTGATTTAAATAAGTATCTCAAACAGAATTTCAACTTATCTTGTCAGATATAGTTTGTCACATGTTTCTGCTTAATGTCATATCTATTGCAGACAGTCTTGCCCTTTCAAATTTATTAAGTCAGACATAAGGCCTCTACCTTTTTTATTTGCTTCATACTCTTCCAAAGATTCTGTGTTTATTTCAAAGATGTACTTAGTTGAGATCCGCAGGCCACAAAAAGATACTTCATTTAGTTGTAATGGTGTCTGGGACCACAGAATCGTATCTCTGAACCATCTGTATTTGTGCTTCAAGCTGTGAACCAATTCAC
>NW_015405713.1:0-2625 GCF_001527695.2 Protobothrops mucrosquamatus
AGGAATGTTGTACACATGGAACTGTCAAACAGCAATACCTGCAAACATCCCCTTTGGTGCCCATCAGTTTCTTTTATGTATTTTGCATGAAACCAAAATTTAATAGAAAAGTAGCATACTGCAAAGAAAAATATCAATGTGCAACACCATAATTAATTTTAAGAATACATCTGGCATTCTTAGTGGAGACTAATTTCCACATACAGGTAATCCTCAACTTACAACAGACTTACAACTTATAACAAAGGAGCCGTGGTGACGCAGTGGTTAAAATGCAGTACTACTGACTGCCAGCAGTTCAATTCTCACCAGCTTAAGGTTGACTCAGCCTTCCATCCTTCCAAGGTGGATAAAATGAGGACCTAGATCAGAGGTGTCAAACTCGCAACATCACGTGATGTGTTGCGACATATCATGACTTTTTTTCCATTGCCGGCAATGGGGTGGGCGCAGTTTCACCATGACACATCCGGCCCATGGGCCGGCAGTTTGACACCCCTCACCTAGATTGTTGGGGGCAATAGGCTGGCTCTGTAAACCACTTAGAGAGGGCTGTAAAGCACTGTGAAGCGGTGTATAAGTCTAAGTACTATTGCTATTTAGTGGCTGTTCAAAGTTACAATGGCACTGAAAAAAGTGATTTATGACCATTTGTCACCCTTAAGACCATTGCAGCATCCTCATGGTCATGTGATCCAAATCCAGATGCTTGGCAACTGACTCATATTTATGATGACTGCAGTGTCCTGGGGTCATGTGATCACCTTTTGCAACCTTCTGACAAGCAAAGTCAACGGGGAAGCCAGATTTACTTAACAACCGCGTTACTAACTTAACAACTACAGGGATTCACTTAACAACTGTAGCAAACGGGGCAAAACTCACTTAGCAAATGTCTCACTTAGCAATAGAAATTTTGGCCTCAATTGTGGTCCTAGGTCGAGGACTACCTGTACTGCTTTAAAAAAAGCCAAAGACTGATATGGAACAGCAGAGCCGTAGTGCTGGACAAGAGAGGGTAACAAGGAATTTTCCACTAGAAGGCCTTCCTATAGTACAGCAGCCCTTTAGGGCTAGATTTTGGACCATTCTGTAAATGTCAGTCAAAAGTCACTGTTTGATCTCTGACTGGATTCCCTTGAAATTCATCGTTGATATTGAATGGAAAAATCATAGGATTTTCAACCCCAAATTAAAATTATCCCCAAACATCAAGGAGGCCAGAGAGATGCTGGGCAAAATATTTGACTTATGTGCTTTATAGTGCCTGAGACAGCATATAAAGCACCTATTTTTAAATTGTTAAAGCGGCTGTGTCTGCTATTTGCAAAGTCCGTCATTTGGTAGCTACCCCCTTATCTGCAGGCATAAACTTGTAGAGACCACGTGAGTGCTTTAATTATTTGAACATACTGTAGGTGCATGCTGAACACAGCTATCTATCCTTCACGTGTGGTAACTACAACTTTCATCATCCTCATCAATGCAACTCCACTGCTGGCTGCAGATGATGAGTAAGAGCAGATCTGTTATTTCCACATGTATGTCCATTTATTTATTTATTTCATTGCAAAAACGTATATATGGCCACCTATACTATATACTACTAAAACTCCTATGTCTGTAACTTTTAACTGGGTGAAATGCGGCATCATGGGGCAAAACTTTGTTAAAAATGGATTGTTTAAGTTTAGAGTTTGGAGTTAGAGATATTAATATTTGTTTACTTGTATTTGAATGTTAGCCTAGGTTTGGTTTGGGAAGTCCGGGGGGTGGGGGGATGGGATAAATCATTGTGTAATACCTGTGATGTACTTCTTTTTTCTTTTATGATAAAAACAATAAAATTTTATATTGAAAAAAAAACACACAAAAAAAAAAACAAATGGTCTTAAAATGGGATAACTTACAGAATATTGGGACCTGTAAGTACCCAATGGAATAAAATTTGCGAAAATTGTGGCCGCTTCAGTGTTGCTGGGCTGCTGCTGCTTCAGCCTGGCCAGGCTGCTGTAGTCACATGATCCTCATTTTCAACATTCTGTGACATTTCCATTTCCCCTCATGCACTCCCTCGCTCCCTTCCCCACCCAGCAACAGCCACTTACCTACCAGTTTGGTAGGGAAGTGAAGGAGGGAGGAATAGGGAGGAAGGAAGGAAGGAAAAGAAGAATGGAAGGAAGGAACAGGGATAAGGAATCCCTGCGCATCCTTCCCAGCCCCAGCTGCCCCTGCAAGCCCTCCCCCAACTATGCAGCACCTCTTCCATAGCCCCATGCACTCTCCCAGATCTGCACTGCCCCTGCAAGCTTTCCCTGACTCAAGCAGCACTTCTTGAGCCCCTCCATGCACCTTTCTTGATCCACACTACACCTTCTGCATGCTTTCTCCAACCCATGTGGCACTCCTCACGCACCTCTGAGCATTCTTCTCATCCCATGCTGCACCTCCATGAATTCTCCCTGACTTGTGTGGCACCTCTTGCACACTCCTATGCACCCTTCCTGATCTGCACAACCTCCTCAACTTGCAACACCTGCCCTGCACACCCTTCCCAACACATGCAGCCTTTCTGTGACATGCCTAACCTGTGCAGCAACATTTTCATACTCCTCCCAGGCAACC
>NW_015405714.1:0-1497 GCF_001527695.2 Protobothrops mucrosquamatus
AGCCCAGGGGGACCTGAATCTGAGGAGAAACAGCTCCTCTCACCTTGCCAATAATCCACATTTCACTGTCCATGCTACACTGATTCTTTCAATGGACAAAGAGTTGGAAAAGAAGGGAATAGGAAGAGGATGGTGTCTCTCCTTCATGCTTCTCAGAGGGAGACACAGCTGTAACCATCAATCAATATGACATTACTGTTCTGATAAAAATTACCCAGTCCCAGTGTGCAATGCTTCTGCTTGATGTTCAAATGACCAGCCTAGGATCACCTTCTTAACCTGGCATGTGGCTGGGTAGTTTACATCCACCAGAGATTCCTGTTTTATTGATGTCTTCTTCCACTATGACATGCTCCAAGAAACATGGACTGTTGATGACCTATTATAAAATGGATTTTGTTCTTTTTGACTAAGTTTAATATTAAGAACTAGTTCCTAAATTTGTTAGTTTACATGTACAAATGTTAAAAAATAAGTAATATAATATAAATAAGTAATTTAATATACATTTAAAAATGGGTTATTAGTGTGTGGGTGCTTGTTGGCATACATGAACACATGTGTCCCCACACACAAAGAAAACTGTGTGTACGTACACACAGACACACACACACACACACACACACACACACATATATATATATATATAATGTGAAATAAAATAAGGTGATCACCAGGATAAAATCATAAACACAAATGTTTAATCTACAATACCAAGCTTTTGTCGGCCACACTACCGACATCGTCAGGGTGTAAAATGCTGGATCCGGGAGTCCGTTTTTATATGGCTGGCTGCCTCTGCGCTTTGACCCTGGATCGGGTCATTGGTCCACTCATTAGCATCAGCTATGTAGTTCTTAAAGGGGCCATTTCTAAAGTTGTCCTTCCCTCTCCAATTGCTGTTGTTTTCTTTGTGCGGGTGCGGGTGCCTAGAGATCCGCTGTTCATCCGCTCCCAGTCATCTCTCCCCACCCCCTCATTTGTCTTAGTTTGCCTCTGTATTTCTGCACTGTCTAGCATGTGTGCTTCAAGCTCCGTTCTTCTATATATAAAATATTGGGTTATTAGTGGGGGGGGCACGCACGTGTGCATGTGTAGTTGATTTATCAGCCAGCTAGTCTACATTACTAGGCAATCTATATTAGTGAAAGATTTGTTTCTGACTCATTGCAGTTCCAAACAGAGTCTTGAACATTAATTTTTAACAACTTTTATGATGTTCATAGAAAGGGTTACTAATTGTTTTTGTCATTAGGAAAAAAAATTCTGTTTCCTAAGTAAAAGAGACCATTCGTGTCCTGGCAGGTTCAAAAAAGTTAAATGGCATATGACTAAAAGAAAAGGGACAGTATGTCTAATGCCATGCCAGGAAGTGTTTGAAAAGACCATTTCATCTAAAATACTATTATACTGTGTCTTTTTTTAAAGGGGGAGGGGGAGAAAGTGACTGACAGCTCACTCCATAAAGAAATGGAATCGAAAGTTCAGAAAAAGAAT
>NW_015405714.1:9763-12388 GCF_001527695.2 Protobothrops mucrosquamatus
AGAAATTAATTCCAGCGCAAGAGTAGATCAATCAAATTCTCAGCCAGAGAGTTCCTTATTCAGACTATTTCACCTTCTTTTCTGGTTGATAAGCCATAACTTGGCTACTATAGCAACAATGAAAGAAATTGTTTAGGAAAGAATCCCAGGGCTTCTGATGCGAAAAAGAAGCAGATTAGAGTTAATCATTGGAATTTTGCACCCAGATTGGCCAAGAGCAAGACTCTAAATGATACATGGATCTTGTATAGAGTTTTCAACAGTCTGAGTGTGTGCATATCTGTAAAAACTTCAAATACAGGGGAGAATTACTTTAAAATAGATAAGGATGCAACATAACATGGGAACGCAGGTATCCTTCAAAATATGAAGCTACCACAGTAACATTCCTTGAAATGAAGTTTTGATATATGAAATGTGCAAAGTATTACACCTTTATTTAAATGCAGGAGGAGAATAAGGAAGCACAAATAAAGGCAAATATATGTGCCCCCGGATAATGTTGTGAGATCAAATCTTGGCCTCTAACTGGGACCAAAGATTTACTCTTCTGAGCTTTCAGACTCATGCTGGAGCCCATCTCCAGGGAACTTCTCTCTACTGGAATATGTGCTTTGGGATATTCTATGAATATCCGCAGCATGCCAGCAACCGGTCTGCACAAACAAGCAAAGCCCCACCCGTGGGATGCAGGCAACACACAAAACCACGCACCCTCCGATCCGCAGAAAAACCTCTCTCCATGGAACCAGTCTCTGGTGCCCAAAAGTTTGGGGACCTCTGACATAAGGCATATCACACTTGGGTGTCATTGACAGAACACTGGCATGGTTTTAAAGAACTCTACAATTAAATAAACAACCAAAAATATATGACACATTGGTTACCTATTATAAATTATACCACTATCATAAATTTTATTAAAACATGTGAAACCAATTTTGCCATGTGGTTCCTTATTTCATTGTACACTGAAAAACATAAAAATACAAATATACATGGACAAAAAAACAGCAAAAATTGGGAAAATGGTGTTTTTAACTGGTATTCTCACTGATTCTTGTACCATTATTTTCCAATTGGATTCTGTTATCTGGGAGTCATTGTGGACTATTTAAATCTTTAACCAGTAGAAGATATTAAATTCTAACAACATTTTAGAAAAGCATCACTGAATGGGATTAAGTAGGGGTTTTTTTTATCAGTTATTTCAAGACTGTGAAAATATCACCCCAAGAATATGTGACAATAACTTTTTAATATAAAATTAACAGTGTAAGAGTATATGAGCTAATTTGTAGCTGATGAAACAGTATGGTTGACAACTGCTGCTATTACACATTTTAATTGCTATTATGGTAACTTCAAAATAGAAAGCATGCTTTAATATTTGTTGGCATTGCAGAAACTTTTTTGACATTATGTAATTTGATTAACATTTTTGGCATTATGGAAAGCTCTCATTTTCTGAAAATGTCACCAATCATTGCAAAAAAAAAAAATACTACAGTAATTTAAATTGCTGTTTACTTACTGCATTTTCAGTTGTCATTAATATCATCCCATACCTAGACTACATTATCATGATGTTACATGATAACATCAGCCAATTCACTATATAATCCCTAGCTATTTGTAATCATTTATAAAACCAATCTACAAAAGAGTTAAAAAGAAACAGTGTGGGGTAAAATAAAACCAAAGAAACCAAAGCTTCAGGAAACAAATGGGTCTAAACATAGTGAAGAAAAAGATCTAAATGTGTACAGGTGTTCATCGACTTACAACAGTTCATTTAGTGACTGTTTGAAATTACAACAGCACTGAAAAAAATGACTTATGACCAGTGCTTTTTTTGTAAAAGAAAAAGGTGCCAGAACTCACACACATCATACAACCTGCCTTGCCTACCCTACAAGGTTCCATCCAAAAAAGGTGCCGGAACTCTGTTCTGGGCATTCTATGACAAAAAAAGCCCTTATGACCATTTTTCACACTTACAACCACTGTGGTATTCCCATGGACAGGGGTAGACAACCTGGGCTCTTTTATGACTCGTGGGCTTCAACTCCCAGAATTCCTGAGCCAGCATGGCTCAGCTTGGAAACCTCTCCCTTTCCCCTCAGCATGGCTGGCTCAGGAATTCTGGGAGTTGAAGTCCACGAGTCATAAAAGAGCTAAGGTTGCCTACCCCTGACCATGGTCATGTGATCAGAATTCAAGCACTTGGCAACTGACTCCTATTTATGATGGTTTCAGTATCTCGAATTTGATCCCCTTTTGTAACATTCTGACAAGCAAAGTCAATGGGGAAGTCAGGCTCTCTTAATAATCATGTCACTAAATTAACAACTGCAGTGATTCACTTAACAGCTGTAGCAAGAAGTTTATAAAATGGGGCAAAACTCACTTAACAAATGCCTCACTTAGCAACAAAAATTTTGGGCTCAGTTGTGGGTCATAAGTCAAGGACTACCTATATTCCCTTCAATGGATCTGAGAGAATAGAGCAACATTGTAATAATTTATTATAATAGTTTGTTGCACAGTGAGCCAGATGTTCAGACTGGATTTGACATTTTTATCCACCTATCCAGTCCTTCCCAAGGATGTGGGCTAAGCAGA
>NW_015405715.1:0-2625 GCF_001527695.2 Protobothrops mucrosquamatus
ATATTAATGATCGTTTACAATTCCCTTTGATTTTCTATCAAATCTCCGAGGGAGCTAATCTTAAAAGAGGTTGATTATAGTAACCTCAGTCAGAACGTTTCCTTTCTCCAATCAGAAATGAACTTCAAAGGGGTCAGCATTTCAACTGGGGTGGGAGAAAGTATCATCAGTGCTTTTTGGGTTCATTATAAATATAAATGTTCTGTGGGTTGCAAATTGGCCCTACTATCTGAAATAGCAATGCATATTATGAATACTTGTATCCACAAGTACCTCCCAGTTGGTTGAACGTAGGAAAAAAATATGTTGGCTTGCAAGCTAGATCTAGACTGGAGAATCTAGCTTGCAGAGAAGTAAGTAAGTAAGTAAGTAAGTAAGTAAGTAAGTAGGTAAGTAAGTAAGTAAGTAAGTATGTATGTATGTATGTATATATATATATTATGCCAAACCCTTAATTTGCCAGCTTTGAAGGCAGGAAAGTGTGAATTGACAAATAATAGATGGAGGAAGGAAGGAAGGAAGGAAGGAAGGAAGGAAGGAAGGAAGGAAGGAAGGAAGGAAGGAAGGAAGGAAGGAAGGAAGGAAGGAAGGAAGGAAGGAAGGAAAATAACTTACGGTATGTTTCTGAAATTAAGACAAATGGGATCTTTGATTTAATCAGCTAAATCAGGGAAAGAAATATTAGCTGAAATCAAATGTATACTAAGGAATTCAAGTTGCAGACAAGGAACAAGAGGCAGCATAAATCACAAATGCTTGAGTGCCAATTCTGTGTTCAGAGGTAACTGAGCACAAGAAATTGTTGCACCCAAGATAAGTGTTAGCCAAAAATTCACATTCAGGTGGAAGATCACAGCCTGGGAAACCCAGAAATTCCAACCTCAGTGGAAAACAGCAGTGGATTAGGCATCAGGCAAGGCCAAATGTAATCAGTTTGTGGATCCAACATATTTAATCCATTAAGTTTGAAGTTTACAAGCCAGAAATCCTTAAGTAAGAACCTACTGTAATGGATCAGAATGAGAATGCTCTGTTCTCGGGGAGGGAAGTTGACAAAACTATTTGGAAAGTAAATCTGCATGTATTTTTCATTTATTGTATCACATTTATTTACTTTGCAGTTTTTGCATCCAAGTCCTCTGAACGGCATGCAACAAAGCAAGCAAATAAGAATATCATAAAAAATAATCTCTTACTGAATAAACATTCCTTAATTATTAACTAGGGCTTAAAAGGTGAAAGAACAAGATTGATTTCCCAACTTTATGAAACATCAAGAAAGGAGGCGTCACCAGTCCTGGAGGATGTAGATAACAGAATAATATTGTACATAGAGAAATTTGGAGTTGCTAAATTGTAATCAATAAGAACAAGGAACCCAGTTAAGAGTAAAAGGCATTAAATTAAGATCGAGAGCCAGTTTGGTGTAATGGTTAAGGCATCTGGCTAGAAAAAGGGAAAGGGTGAATTGTACTCCCTCCTTTGACATGAAGCCACCTAGGTCAGTGATGGCAAACCTTTTAGAGACTGAGTGCCCAAACTGCAACCCAAAACCCACTTATGTATCTTTGGGTGCCGGGTGGGTGTGGCCATTGGGTGGGCGTGGCTACGATGGTAATGGCAGACTGGGTGGGACTAAAACGTTCAATCAATCAATTCCAACTTTGCGAGATCTTTTTTTTTCCCACGAGAAGTTGAAATTGATTGATTGAACCTTTTTTTTTTTTGCACACAGCAGCGAAGGACTAAAGCAAAAATGTTTTATAAAACCCAGCTGAAGGCCTAGGACTGGGGCAATGGCGCGTGTGCCCATAGAGAAGGCTCTGCGTGCTACCTGTGGCACGCGTGCCACAGGTTCGCCACCAAGATCACCATCGCCACCTAGGTGATCTTGGACTGGAGAGTTTCTCTCAGCCTTAGGAAGAAGGAGGCAATGACAAACCATTTCTGAAAAACATTCCCAAGAAAACTGCAGGAACTTTTCTGAGCAGTCTCCAAGAATTGGATACAACCGAATGGTGCAAAAAAAAAAGGGGGGGGGCTTCAACAAAGAAGCCTCCAGCTGAATGAATTTAATTAACATTAAAACTGAAATAAGGAAACACTACCTTATAGATTTGTACAGGAATCATACTTATATGACAAAGACTGGAAATGAAATGTAATTATAAATATTAGGATTGGCTCACAATTTGACAAAAACACAGTTATAAATGCAGTAAAAATATGAAAAAAATAGGCTGTGGGTGTAATAGAAGAACAGAGTTGGAAGGGACCTTGGAGGTCCCCTGAGCAGGGGGTTGGACTAGAAGACCTCCAAGGTCTCTTCCAACTCTGTTCTTCTATTCTGTTCTGTTCTACTCTACTCTACTCTACTCTACTCTACTCTACTCTACTCTACTCTACTCTACTCTACTCTACTCTACTCTACTCTACTCTACTCTACTCTACTCTACTCTACTCTTCAAAAGGTTAAAATATAGATGCTTGTTTATGGAATGCCTAATCTGTGTGCAAAGACTGTATCAGTGGCTGACAACTGGAAGGCTGCCATTACTATTTCTTATACAAAGGGGAAAGTAGAAGCTGGAATGAAAAATTGCAGGAGAATTAATTTGTTAAGTG
>NW_015405716.1:0-2624 GCF_001527695.2 Protobothrops mucrosquamatus
GTCTTTAGTTATTCGGGTTTTCTCCCGCGTAGAATTAAAAGTACCTTGGCGACGTTTCAACGAAGTCACATTCGTCATCTTCAGGCTGGTGTCTTCAGCTTCGTGCTTCTAAGAGTGGTGTGTGATCGCAGCTGTTTCTTCCTTTTAACTGCCAGTGGGGTTGGAGCTGATTGGGTGGGAGCTTGGCTGTGTTCTGATTATATATATATATATATATATTTAGAATCTCTATTTAACCACCATGTCTATGTTGTAAACCGTAATATTTCTTAGCTAAGTATATTTGCATTATAAATTGTTTTTATAATCTCATTTATCACAATTATTGCCCAATAAAATAAGTGAAAAACCATCAAAGGACTTTTCTTGAAAAACCACAGTTCCCAAGATTGTCTGCATATCTGTAGTAGGGTTTGCCCAATGTCAGCAAATCTAAAAAAATAATAATTGGATGTGAAGACTCGCTAAAATTAGTATGAGAGAATTTTTTTAACAGCAATAGACTCTAAAAACAATACAGAGAAGAGCAACAAAGAGGATTAAGGATCTGGAGACTAAACTGCCTTGTGAATGGTTGATAGAATTACATATGTCTAGTATAACAAAGAGAAGGGCTTGACATGACAGCAATCTTCTAGTGTTTGAGGGGCTCTCACAGAGAAGAGGAAATCGACCTATTCTCCAAAGCTCCAGAGAGCAGGACAAGAAGGAATAGATGGAAGTTCATTAAAGAGAGATCCAGCCTAGCACTAAGGAGAAATATCCTGCCAGTGAGAACAATTAATCAGTGGAACAGTTTTCTTCTAGAAATTTTGGATGCTCCATTATTGGAGGTTTTCAAGAAGAGATTATTTGTCTGGAATGGTATAAGATCTTCTGTTTGAGCAAGAATTGGACTAGAAGACCTCCAAAGTCCCTTCTAATCTTGTTATTCTATGTTCTATATCAGAGGTCCCCAACCTTTTGGGCACCAGGGACCGGTTCCGTGGAAAGAGGGTTTTCCACGGCCTGGAGGGTGCTTGGTTTTGTGTGCTGCCTGCATCCCATGGATGGGGCTTTGCTTGTTTGTGCAAACCAGTTGCTGGCATGCCGTGGCCCGATACTGGTCCATGGACCAGGAGTTGGGGACTCCTGTTCTATATTACAGCTATAATAATATCTTCTAAGTACTAGGATGTAAACAGTGAGTATCGCTATTTATAGATTGAGTAGAAACTGGTCTCTACATTCTATATTGGAAAATACATCAACCCGACAATGTCATTATGTACTGCATTAAGATTGAGAACATACATATTTCCATTTGTATTGTGCTTTTATCATGGTAGGTTGCTCTGCTGCTGATACAGTTAATACCTCCATAGACTGACTTTGTAAAAAAATATAGCTGTACAAGACTGAAGAAATCTGTAGGAACAATCATTCTTCTTGTTTGTTCTAATAATTATCATGTTATGGATGTGGTAATTGCTTTTTAAGTAAGATAAATTTCCTGCTTTTGACACTGAAACAGCTATAAATTTCTATAGCCTGTTCTCACTGAAAATCTGGAAAGAATTTTTTTTTATTATGGTTTCAGGAATATAAATTTTGAGATCCTATTTAACCAACTGAAACCAATGAAGTATAATGCTTAGTTTTTAATGGATCATACTCTTTATTTTATCCTGACATGAAATTTTACAGCCCAAGGTGTTGTAGAGAAGCTGCTTGAGGAATATATTCAATATAATATTGCATCAGTTATGTGTGTGTGTGTGTGTGTGTATACACACACATACAATGAGAAAGAGAGTTGTCATAGGATAATGAAAACCTTAGTAACATGAAGATTCTGCAATTCAATAGATACTTATAAAAGTGATTAGAATGGTCTTCCCTGAGCTAGGAAAGAGGAGTGAGCTTTTAGAAACACTCAAAATACTTACAGAACATCTGGAGATCCTTCCCTTATTTCCTAGATTCTTGATTACATCTCCTGATCATCCAAGGGTGTTTACAAAGCTAATAAAAAAGCTCCACTCTAGCTGACAGTCTTTGCTGACATTTGTGGAACATGCTTTTTTTTTCTTTGAAGAGCTCTGCAAAACTTGGGTATAGCTGGCTGTCAAGAGTTTGACATGAATATTGATTCTGGAACTGAGTACATGTATTGTTACAATGCGCAAAACTCCAGAGCACATAACTTAGATGCCTTCCTGGTTCCTGGCCCAGAAAGAGGCCAACTTATTCATCATCTGAGAGGCTTGCAAAATTTCTAGTGTCTTTCCAGTTTCCAGCTTCTGCCACTTATTCTGAGGTTGAGAGATCAGAGACGTTTTCTTAAGAACATAGTGGGCTTTTTAAAATAATGAATTCATGCTAAAGAGTCGTAATAAACTCTTTGAAAATGCATATTTTGCATTTTAATAAAAATTAAAAAAACCCTCAACAATTATATATACAATGACTTTTTAGAAATTTTCAATGAAGGATAACTACGTTTTATTGTAACTATATAATCTACATCTGAAAGCAATTTCTTCATAAATCACAAGCTATATCAAGTCCTCAGTTCACAGTGTAATGAGGGCCATAAATTTATCTTTCCCACATTGAAGGGCCAGCTCCTTAACAAAAAGAAG
>NW_015405717.1:0-2624 GCF_001527695.2 Protobothrops mucrosquamatus
CTCCTCCTCCTCCTCCTCCTCCCTTCTAGCCCCGATGACGTTCCCTAGTTGGGTCCTGAAACGTCTGCAAGGAAAACCACCCAGCTCAGAGAGCATCCAGGACCACCACCACCCCCGTTCAATTGTCAGCGTCCCGTATTCTATTCAAATTAAACCGCGATTCTCCACCCGGCCCGTCTCTTTTCGAACAGGCCATGGTCTGTCTCAGGACAAACCGCCATGGTCCAAAAAAAAAAAAAGAAAGGAAAAATTTTCAGAGTCCCCCTTCCCCAAAAATCAGCTTGGAGACCCACCAGCTCCCTGATAGCTGCAGTTCTCCTGGTCGTCCTCCATCTCCTGCATCATCCTCACTGGCTCGCCAGAGGCATCGCCCAGCTCTTCACTCGCGGGGTCCTGAGCCAGGATGCCGGGGGGTACTCAGAGGCCAGCCAAACCTGCAGGGGACGGAAGAAGGACCCGCTCAGCTCTGGACCCCCATTCCTGGCCGAAGTGAGTCTGGGACGAGCCTTCTATAAATGTCACTAACTGGGAGTCCTCGGCTTAACGACCAGCGTCGACCCCCCCAAATGATGGTCACTAAGGGAGGCACTGGTCACAAATACGAGTCGGTTGCCAAACCTCTGAGTTTTGAGCACGTGACCCCGGGACGCTGGGACCGTCGTAAATACGAGTCAGTTGCAAGCTTCTGAATTTTAATCACATTAACCCGGACACTGCGACCGTCATAAATACGAGTCGGTTGCCCAGCGTCTGGATTTTGATCACGTGACCCCGGGACGCTGGGACCGTCGTAAATACGAGTCGGTTGCCCAGCATCTGAATTTTCATCATGTGATCTCGGGACGCTGCGACCGTCATAAATACGAGTCTGAATTTTGATCACGTGACTGCGGGACGCTGCGACCGTCGTAAATACGAGTCGGTTGAGAAGCGTCTGAATTTTGATCACGTGACACCGGGATGCTGCGACCGTCATAAATACGAGTCAGTTCCCCCAGTGTTTGAATTTGGATCACATGACCCCAGGACGCTGCAACCGTCATAAATACGAATCAGTGCCTAAGCGTCTGAATTTTGAGCATGTGACCTCGGGACGCTGCGACCGTCGTAAATACGAGTCGGTTGCCCAGCGTCTGAATTTTGATCACGTGATCCCGGGACGCTGCGACAGTCATAAATACGATTCGGTTGCTGAGCGTCTGAATTTTGAGCAGGTGACACCCTCCCCGGGGGACACTGCGACCGTCGTAAATGTGATTCAGCTGCCCAGCGTCCGAATTTTGATCGTGGGACCATGGAGAAGCAGCAACGGTTGTTAAACGTGACAAACTGGTCATCGGTTGCTGAATAAACGGTTGTAAGGACTAGCTTTATTTGTTCGTTTGTTTCTCATGTTTAGGCACCACCCAGCCTGAGTAACTCTGGGCGTTGTACAAATATGACATTATAAAATTTACACATGTAGTAGTTAGTCCTCGGCTTACAACGATTTGTTTAGCGACCGTTGAAAGTTCAGAGGAGGGGGAAAAAAACCGAGCCAAATCTCCTTAGAGTTTGTCAAGGTGAGCCACTTTAAGATGAGGGGACTTCAAATCCCAGAGTTCCCATAACCAGCATGGAATTCTGGGAGTGGAAGTCCTACCCTCTTAAAGCATGGCTGGCTGGGGGCTTCTGGGAGTTGAAGTCCTCCCCTTTTAAAGCATGGCTGGCTGGGGAATTCTGGGAGTTGAAGTCCTCCCCTTTTAAAGCATGCCGTCTGAGGGATTCTGGGAGTTGAAGTCCTCCGCTCTTAAAACATGGAGACTGGGGGATTCTGGGAGTGGAAGTCCCCCGCTCTCAAAGCATGCCAGCTGAGGGATTCTGGGAGTTGAAGTCCTCCATTCTTAAAGCATGCCGGCTGGGGGATTCTGGGAGTGGAAGTCCCCCGCTCTTTAAGTATGCCGGCTGAGGGATTCTGGGAGTGGAAGTCCTCCCTTCGTAAAGACTGCCGGCTGAGGGATTCTGGGAGTGGAAGTCCTCCCTTCGTAAAGACTGCCGGCTGGGGGATTCTGGGAGTGGAAGTTATGGGAAGTCAGAGCCCCAGAAACCAACTTTGCCCCCAAGTCTCTGCCCCCAAGCGGAGAATTTGAATTTAGTTAAGTTATTCATTAGTACCATTTAATACCTTGCAAATCGAAGTAGTAGTTAAAGTATTAGGTTTAATGAATAGTACAATTTTAGCACAAGTTTAGTAACTTGCAAATCGAATGAGTAGTAGTTATTAGGGTTAACGAGCACAATTTGAATAACTTGCAAACGGCATGTGAAGCGAGTGAAATTATGAACGAGTAGTACCATTTTAACAACTTGCACATTGTTTTTGGGGAAGTCAGAGCCCCAGAGAAGGAAATATTAAAAGGGCAGACCGAATAGATTTCCTCAAAATTTATTTTCAAAAAAGCAGAAACCAACTTTGGCTCCAAATCTATCTCTCTGCCCCAAGCAAGAGCCAGCCCTAGGGCCTATACCAGTGGTAGGCCACCTTGGCTCTTTTATGACTCGTGGACTTCAACTCCCAGAATTCCTGAGCCAGCATGGCTCAGCTTGGAAACCTCTCCCTCTCCCCTCAGCGTGGCTGGCTGAGG
>NW_015405718.1:0-2624 GCF_001527695.2 Protobothrops mucrosquamatus
TGTACCAGCCGTTCACTTTCATACAAGGTGGGTAAATTGTTAGTGGGGGCACTTTTGTATTACAATTAAGTCTATAAATATAATTTCAGTGATATTATTAAATTGCATTCCATGTACACAAGTTCCTGTTTTGAGCATCTCAACATCTGAAAACTTTTCCAATTGTTAGCGAAAAAGTAACCAAAATAAGAATCTTAGAGTATTTCAAGAACACTATAAAGACAAGGTTATAATGGGCAAAGTTGGTAAATACTGATTTGACTGATTTGTAAATATGCATTATTGTTTTAATTAATAAATTTTATAATAAGTGATATCTCATATGCCAAGTGTCAAAAAATTTGACATTAATTTGACTAAAAATTCAAATAGTTTTCAATAAGAAGAATAATCTTTTCTTTAAGATTATAATTTACTAATAATTATAATTAATCAAATATATACTTACATTCCTAATGAAATGTTCTAGAGTAGCATAAGCAATTGCAATTCCATCATGTGTACTAGTTCCTCTTCCTAGTTCATCCAAAATTACTAGTGAATGTGAAGTTGCTTTTTGAATAATTGCTGCTGTATCTATTAATTCTTCCATAAATGTACTACGACCTTTAAATAGATTGTCTGTGGCACCCATTCTACATCCAAAAACAAATGGACAAAGAAGTCTCAAAGAAAATAAAAAATGGAAGGTGTGTCTTGAAATTCTGTACATGTCAGCAATTAAGGTACTTCAGAAGTACCTACTGTACTTACAAGAACCTCTGGTATTAGAAAAAAAAATTAGATCAGTAATGTATGAATTTGAAAGGCTACAGCGACTAATGAAGTAGCTACAGAAATATGGCAAGTATCAGAAGAATCAGTAATTTTTCCATCCAATCCATCTGGATAATAACACAGTGGCTAACAGATTGGTGGAGATCAGTCTACCAACCAATGTCAGAGAAGACTTAATGTAATGTGTAATGTTTATACACTTTCATGCATGTCATATACCATAAAGATAATGCTTAGGATCAACTGATGCAGATCAGAGACCTATATAGAAAGAGAAATGTCAGATGTTCAAGCTAGTTTTAGAAAATGTTAAGATATACTGTTGCTGATAGATGCTGGATAATTAAGAAAGCCCAAAAAATCCCAAAAGGAAGACAATATATGTTTCATTGACTCGGTCTTTTATTATATTGACAATGTGAAGCTGTGGAATGTGCTTAGGGAAATGGGAATTCCAGAATATCTCATTATCTTAATGAGAAACCTAGGACAGGAAGCCACAGTCCGAACAGAGGATGTTAAAGCACAATAATTCCAGGTTGGCTAAGGAGTCACTCAAGGGTGTGTACTCTTCCCCTGCTTATTCAACCTATTTGCTGCCTATATATTTAAGAAGGCTGGACTGGAGAAAAAATGCATGTGGTTTTAAAACCAGAGGATGAAATTTCAATAACCTGGGCTATGACAATGACATTATTCTGATAGTTGAAAATGCAAACGAAAAGCTCTTTCAACTTCTACAAGTTCTAATAATAAAAATCAAGGAGCAAGGAAAAAAGTGACTAAGATTAAATACAGAAAGATTAAACTGATGACAGATACATCAACAAGACTTAGAGTTAACAATGAAGACACTGAAGTGGTGGATAGCTTTGCCTTTGTGATGGAATGTAATTTGGATTCCCAGGAAAAAAGGAGGGCATTCCAGAGAAGCAAAAAACAATTTAGTTTAGATCAGGGATCGGTCCCCAATCCCTGGGCCATGGATTGGTAGCGGTCTGTGGCCTGTTGGAAACCAGGCCGCTCAAGCAGCTGGCAAGCACACCAAGTTTCATTTTGCGTGTGCAAAACCATCCCCTCACCCTGCTGCCACCACTGCTGACGGTCCGTGGAGCCAGAAAGGTTGGGGACAGCTGGTTTAGATAGTTTGGGTAAAAGAAAGAGGGAAAAGATGGAACTCCCTACTAGTTCCCAAGTATATGCTTCATGTGGGTGGTAGTTTGCTTAAGTGGAACAATAAAGAAATCTGCTTGGAAGAATCACAACATTCCTTTCTTGGTTTTTGGAGCCTGACATCCTTTTAGGATCAACTAACAGAACTAGCAATCAAGAAATATGCTGCAGACTAGCACTTGGTAGGATAGCAATGAAAACTTTATTGAAAAAGATATTCAAATGCTATATGTCTATACCTAGAAAGTTCAGAATCATACAGGCAATAGTTTTATTCTTATGACTATCTTTGGAAACAAAAGTTGGACTTTGAAGAAACTGAATAGAAAATATATTGATAATCTTGAATTTTGGAGTCGGAGAGGACCCTTGAGAACACCATGGATAGCTAAGGAAACCAACAAATGGATCATAGAAAAAAAATCAATGTAAAATTCTCAACACAAGGCACAAATGATTAGGCTTGGACACATTGTGCAAAACCCAGTCCCTTAGTAAGGCCTTAATGCTGGGGAAGATAGAAGAAAGGAGAAAATGACTAGCAGCAAAGAAATAGGCTCAATTATTATGCTGATGGCTATATTGTTAGAAGACCTGAAGCCCAGAGACAGATCATCCTGAAGAATATTTATCTATGTGGTCACTGCAGCTGATACCAATGTGATGGCATATAT
>NW_015405719.1:0-2624 GCF_001527695.2 Protobothrops mucrosquamatus
TGATAGCCCATGCAGCTGTTGTGCTTGAAATCTGATTCCACAATCTTATCACTTTCTATCGTGCAGAGTACTCAAATTCTAGTGATTAGTGAACAGATCTCGACCAAATACAGTTCAGGTTATTTTATGAATCCAATTCAAGTTCTTCTCGCTTTTCATTCCACCAATAAAGCTTCTCATTTACCAATTGAGTTGCAATTCAATAACTAGGTAGAAATGATCTAAGTAGTAAAAAAATAAAATATTCCATGGCGCCCTTTTGAGTTTGATGCACCATCTCATTCGGAAACGATGACATTAAATTATTACCTCAGATATACCATTGCAATCCTTAGCTTTCGATGAGTGGGATGTGATTTTTTTTAGGTGAGGCTTTTAGGAAGACTATGAGAGTCAATAAGTCACACATAAATCTACAGTTTAAAATACGCATCTTTTTTTAAAAAAAACAACAGAAATACTACAGCATAGAAGTCTGACAAGTTTTCTCAAAGCATAAAAATCAATGATCTATATTATGCAATAGCAGATACCCAAGTAATAACATATTACTACTGATAACAAGATATTACTAATAATGTGTAATATGTATAATCCGATGAAAGGACTGGTGCACATTCCTGATTGGGCTCGAGGGGAGGGAGAGTGTTTCAGAACTTTGCCCAGCCAGGTTTCAGGTGTGGCATCAGATCATTTCTCAGGGTAGGAAATAGGGCTGTGGCAATTGTCATCCATGCTTGTTATGTTAATTTTTATAATAGTAAAATCTAATATAAATAAATAAAAACAAAAAGCAAATAGGAGTAAATAGAGACGAAAAATTAAGAATAAAGGGAAAAGATATACAGAAATGGTTTCCAACTTTCATTATAACAAGTATACAAATTTAGCAACTTTTTACAAACATTTGTCTCTTTATTGTAAATTCCATCTATCTATAAACAAATCTGTGTAACATCATCCTTTCAGTCCAGCAGAAAGTCCATAAACGGCAGACAGAAGTAACAAAATATCTGGTTTCTTTAACCTTGATCAAATAAGCCAACTTTGTATTCCTTTTATTTCTAGCAATTTTAATATTTAGTTCATTCAAATATTGTCGTAGGATTTGGTTTATCTTCATTTTCTCTGTGTCCCATCACATAAGAGTTCTTCGTCTTTAATAAGCTTCTTTTGTAAATCCAATAAAAAAAAATTATCTACATTATTCAATTGTTTGTCATTTGTATTTCCCTCTTAAAATTTAAATCCTTAACCAGTTTGTTGTAGATCCAGTAAAACATCCTTTTCTAAATCATCCTCTTTGCCTGTCAGTTGTAAAATCTACTTTCGATAGCACTTCTGTCTTGTCAAATAAAATTTGTTCTATATGTCATTTCTTCAATAACATCTTTTGGACATCATTTATCCACAGAGCTAGACATCAATCATTACTGACATAGTTGATATTGTCAGTACTATTTTCTGATTCCATTCTTCAAAATTCTCTGTTGGTATTTATATTGTCATAACAACTTGCATTATCTTACAGCCTGTATATCTTTCCTCTACTTAAAATATTTAATCCCCTCTAAGGCAGAGGTCCTCAACCTTTGGGGCCCCAGGGACCAGTTCCGTGGAGAAAGGTTTTTTCATGGACCAGAGTGTGCATGGTTTTGTGTGCTGCCTGTATCCCACAGATGGGGCTATGCTTGTTTGTGCGGACCGGTTGCTGGCATGCTGTAGCCCGGTACCAGTCCATGGACCGGGGGTTGGGGACCCCTGGTCTAGGGTTTGGTTTTTGAAATCATGAAATTGTTTGTTAAAACCAAAACCAAAAGAGCATCTATTTTCCAAAGAAGTTGTTTGTATTTTACATTTAATTCCAAAATCTTATTGTAAAAGTTTAAGTATTCCAATTCTATCTGGACCCTTATTACATGCATAACTTTCTAAGAACAAAATCTTATTTAATTTTTGCTGTTTATTTCAGAATCTTTAAATTCTTAAGGCTATGAATAAAAGTTTTTTATTCAGGATTGAAGTCAAACTCACAAATGTTTTAAAACTTGTTTTTCTGAAGGTCTCTAATAGTTTAAATTAGTTAATAAGAAATATCCTAAATCAGGGGTCCCCAACCAGGGGTGCTCGCACCCCCTGGGGGTGCGAGATGATATTCCAGGGGGTGCGAAAACTTGGGTTTTCAAAATTATAGTGTATATGCATAATTCGTTGCCATTATTTTGAACTTTTGTAAGGGGTGTGAGATGGTTCCGTCCCAGGCTCCTGATGGACCCGGAGAGGTTTCTGACGAAGCTTGGGCCATATCCGGAGGAGCTAGGTCACGACTCGGCGGAAGATCAGGCTGCGGCCTGGGATGTGGCCGCAGCCGCAGCACTGGACCGAGTCGTGCCGCTGCGGCCTCTGACCCGACGTAGATCTCAATTAGCTCCTTGGTTTACCGAGGAGCTGAGAGAGATGAAACGCCGGAAAAGACGCCTAGAGAGCAGTTGGAGGGCTACCCGAACCGAATCCGACCGAACACAGGTAAGGATACATGTTAGATCCTACCTTGTGGCGATGAGGGTGGCGAGGTCTAATTACTACTCCACCCTCATTGCGTCATCAGATAACCGCCCGGCCTC
>NW_015405720.1:0-2624 GCF_001527695.2 Protobothrops mucrosquamatus
ACTTCCAGGGTCGGTTCGTCTGCTTACAAAAAAAACTCACAGTTCAATTTAAGTTGCAGCAGTGGCAGCGGCTTCTAGCTTCGCCGAAGCGAAGGCGTCCTGGATCGCGGAGAAGCCTCGGGGCTCCGGAGGAGTTCTCACCTACATCGTCCACATGGGACGACTCGGGAACTCAACTCCTACCCCGGGCAGCTCACCTTATGTGGAGTTAGAGATATTAATATTTGTTTACTTATATTTGAATATTATCCTGGGATTAGGTTTGGGAAGTCCGGGGGGGTGGGGGGGGGGTTTTCTTACAGTATTGTGTAATATTTGTGATGTTTTTTTCTATGATGAAAAATAATAAAAATTTTATATTGAAAAAAAAAAAAAACACAAGAGTTTCTGAGAAATAGATGATCATAGAAAAGCTAATTAAAAAGCATTATGAAGGAATTCTAACAACTGGTCGGTATCAAACACAAGCCCTATTTTATAGTATAATAAAAGTGTAAATTCTTTTGCATTTTCTCCTGCTTGAGCCATGTAGTGGAATTGAAGCCTAATACTAACCCACTTCTAACTTGTCACTTGCCTTGGTAATAGACCAATCTGGTTTCAGGCTTTTTCTTCTGATCTTGTGAGAACTATCATCCCCCAAAGTGTTATTTATTCTCCTTGTGTTAAATAGGTCTGGTTTCCCAATGCACCTAAAGAAGGAAGTGATATTGGGATGTCATCTGGCAGCACCTGATCTTTCTTTCCAAAGTAAACTTTATTAAGAATTTCAAGTTATAACCATATATCAATCTGACCAAAATAACAACCTCTTCTTCACTAGTATCTATATTTTAATGAGTAAAAAGTGGAGATGGAATATGACTACCTGACCAGAAAACAAAACAACCCAAAGACATATGAACATATACAAAAACATAAGAAGAACTGTTGCAGGAATTAGGTATTGTGAAAAGAAGGACTAGTGTTCCAATATTTCAGAGGGAGTCAAGCTATTCTCCAAAGCAGCAAAAGGCAAGACAAGAAACAATGGATGAAATTAATCAAGAAAAGAACCAGCTAAGGAGCTAAGGAGAAATTTCCTGATAGAACAATTAACCAGTAGAATGAGTTGCCTCTAGAAGTTGTTGGTGATCCAACACTGGAGTTTTTTTAAGAACAGACTGGACAACCATTTGTCTCAAGCAGGCAGGTCCTCCAAGGTCGCTTCCAACTCTGTTATTCTGTTAGGCAAAAGCAAGATGGGTTATTTGACAACTTCTAAGGCGCTCCAAAAAGTTCCAGAGACCAACGTTAGCAATTTGCTTCCTAGTAAATGAATATTTTGTGACTGGTCCCGCTCATGCCAAGTGGGATCATCATTTTATGAACAGGCTGTCCCTCCACAGCCCTTTCTGAGAGTGAATGTGCCAAGCTCTCAAATTCTAAATGTACCCACTGAGCCCAAAGCTTCCCTTCCTTGGCCTAGCAACCCTTGTGCATTGCGGAAAGAATTGTGTGCATAACCTCCTCTGTAGAAATCAGCAGAGCACACAGGGATAGGTCATCTAAGATTAGATAAGGCATGATTTGGACAAGGCTAAGGGGACAGCTGCGTGCAGAAATGGAGTGTGGCAAGATTCCATTTCCTCCAAATTTGGCACCCAATTTTAATAAAATCAAACCATATATTTCAGAACAGATAGAACCATTCCATACCAAGAAGTGGCAAATTAGAGGAGATTCCTTCCTAGCGAGTCTCTTTTCTTCTTACTAGATTCAGAGGCCAGAAGCTTTGGAGTTGTTTGATGGCTTGCCCATATTCTGAAATATGAGGACTATGCAAAACAGAGCTTCACAGTGTGGGTTGGCATGAGTTAAGGTGGCTGTATCCCCTGCCAGGATTGGCATGTCTGCTTCAAAGCTTTCCTAGGTTATCTCCCCTAAGCTTTCATGCAGAGCCACCCTGGCTCCCCAGAAGACTCAGCAGAAGGGTTGTCTATATCTGTGCCTGTACATACTGTATAGATGACCTGGGAAAACCACTGAAGTACCATACTGAATCCACAGAGTGCCTCATGCCTTGAAGAGGAATATTGTACTTGGGCCAAGGTGTAACAAAGTACCTTTTCAAAGACAGACACAGTCGTCTACTCTACAAATTCGACTATTGTTAATATCTCATTAATCCTTTATGCCCATCTATATAAATAAAAATGTAAATGTTCGTTTGTTCAAAATCTTAAATCTCCGAAAGTTCTTCACCGATTGCTTTGATATTTTGACACAACGTTGCATTCGAATACGCGCGTGTTTTTATATACCTACTATTATATAGATGTCACACCTGTGACAGGTAAAAACATGCTTTTTTGAAAAACAGCGCCATCTGTTGGACGTAAAAGCAACACACGCTACATATTACAAACATGTGCTTTCTCTTTTTTTTCTTTTCCATTTAACCAGACTGAGCCACAGCAACGCGTGGCCGGGTACAGCTAGTCTTAAATAAATCTCTCATTGTACTCCACCAGATTTATTTCACATCCAGAATAATCAGGATTCTTATGGTGGATTGACGTGTTTATTTAGAAGTGAAAGTCTGTTGCATTAGATTACTTTTTTTTCCTTTAGAAACTCTGTGT
>NW_015405721.1:0-2623 GCF_001527695.2 Protobothrops mucrosquamatus
ATAGATAGATAGATAGATAGATAGATAGATAGATAGATAGATAGATAGATAGATAGAGTGCTTTTTTTCTAAAAAAGGGGGGGCGGAACTCACACACGTCATACAACCCGCCTTGCCTACCCTATAAGGTTCCATCCAAAAAAGATGCCGGAACTCCGTTCTGGGCGTTCTATGAAAAAAAAAGCCCTGGATAGATAGATAGATAGATAGATAGATAGATAGATAGATAGATAGATAGATAGATAGATAGATAGATAGAGAAAGACAAACAGACAGACAGAAGAGAGAGAAAGAGAATTCTACTGCTAATCAATCAAAAAGTGGCATGTTAAGTATAGTTTTTGGCTGTCTTCCTTTCCTAGCAGTGCCAGAGGAAATACAATGGATTGAGTTATATTGATTCTTTGAAATGTATTTGAAGACGGATCCTCACCAAGTTTTAAAGCAGCTTTGCTATTCAATAGAGCAAGAAGCAGCAATTCTATAGATGACACCAGCCTTGCAAAACTGTAAACATACTTAATGTTTTTACCCTCAAGCGGAGCCGTGAGGTTTTAACTATGAGATTTCATTTTAATTTCATTTTTTTTAAAAAGAAGAAAGCTCCTATGAACAGCTGCAAAGTTAGTTACAAAATTGCCCTTCAGCAAATCTTCATATAACACTATTTATTTCAAAATCAATATGACACTTCTACAAACTAAAGTGTCAAGCTGAGCAATACATATTTAAGGTACTCTTGGCTATAATGTTATAATAAGTGTGTTTTTCTTGTACTATGAAGACGTACATTTATCACCAAAATATTTCAAATCTTATTTAATTAAAACAAGGATAATTTCTACTTTTAGATTTATAGTGTTAAACCAAATAACTAAAATATAAGGACTGATAATGCTACATTTTTTATCACTACCCACAGGTTTACAGCACTCATTCTTGAATCCTGTTCCATAGAAAGACATTTATAACTAAGTACAAAGGGCTGCAGAATTATTCCTAAACTTATATTCCATTGAAAAACTAGAACATAAATTACTTAGCTGTTCATTAGTTTCTGTGTGACTTAGTCCCATCTACTCATAAGCACCTGACCTGGCTCATTTCCTACAACCACAATCTACAGTGTTTTATGTAGTCATTCTAATAATGCAAATTTGCAGATTTGTTTATGATGAACAAGCCATGTAACCTACTGCCTAGAATTAGGAATGCTTGGTTATAATCATAGATTTCAATTATTTGAACTTTTATCCGTAAAAAATGGAAATAAACAATTTCTTGGCCCAAGGGATTTAGATCTACACCAGCATTGTTATCAGAACCAGAGAAGAAACCTGCAAGCCTTTGATTTCCCGATTTAACATTATCTCAAGATCTGTACAATAAAGAGATTTTTTATATTTGCTTAGAAATAAATCCCAGTGCATTCAATATATTCAACATAAGGCTCCAGACTCCAGTTAGAATATTCTTATTGTTTTTTTAAAAAAAGTCAAAAATAGAAAGGAAATAAAGGTAATATCTATTTTGACTTGATTTTAATTTTAGGGAGATATGGATATAGTTTTATTTGCAAGAAGGCAGAAAGATTTGTCATTATTTTGATCCTTTATTTATTTATTGTCAGTCAGTCGGGCAGTCTGAAGTGAGGTGTTTTCCTTTTAATATGTCTCTCAAGTGCTAACCCACTCTGCCATTTTGAAAAACTAGCTAAGATTGGCTAGTATCAGTTTAATCAGCTCAGGGAGATCACAGAGAATAGTTGAAAGAGTTATTTCAGAAGGAGATGGTTTGAACATGGTAGAGAAGAGGAGGAGCAGGTGAAGGAGGAAGAACTACCAGGAGAATTGGGAATCCCCCAAGTCTACCAGCAGAAATATTAGTCTTAAGCAAATGCAAAGGGCAAGGATTAAAGTTAGGGTTGGGGTTAAACTGATTACAATTCAGGAGAGATTTATATAAATGGCTCCTTACAAAGTCCTTTGTTATCAGTAGTTAAAGCGCCTTAGTGGTGCAGTGGTTAAAGTGCAGTATTGCGGGCAAACTCTGCCCTCAGCCTGGAGTTCAATCTTGATGGGGCTCAACATTGATTCAGCCTTCCATCCTTCCGAGGTTGGTAAAATGAGGACCCGTTTTGTTGAGGGCAATATGCACATAATGCTTCTACATTGTAAACTGCCCAGAGAGTGCTGTAAAATGCTATGGGGGGACATATAAGCCTAAATGCTATTGCTATTCCTATCATTGAAGAAACCCACCAGCTTGCCAGTTCATAGAGAGGTATCTACCCAACTATATGTTGGCAGATGTACTGGTGATAAGTGGCCAATAGTTCCATTACCAGAATTGCTGCAGGACATCTCACCTTAATAAATCATTTTAAAAGGAATTAAAGGACAATCTTGCTTGGAAAAGGATTTTCCCCCCCCCCAGTTTTAGGTAGAGGCTCAAAGTCTAACATCAAAGAAGAATAACATTTTTTCTCTTTCTCATTCTTGGGAGAGGGTGCAAAGAATTCACGAGCAACATGGATGGAGAGCAATGTGGATGGAGAGAAGCTGACAAGTTTTCACAAGTGAGGTTATGGGCCACTTGGTTGCTGGGGGAGCTTTGAGGCACT
>NW_015405722.1:0-2623 GCF_001527695.2 Protobothrops mucrosquamatus
AGATTCCTAAATGCACTCGCATAATAAAGGTAGTTACCTAGTTTGGGTAATGAAATGTCTGCAAGGAAACAACCAAGCTCAGAGAGCACCAAGGACCCCTCATTTCTATCACTGCCTGCAATGGGGCAACACTGTCTTTGCTTAAGAATAAATTGAAGACCAGGTTCTGAGTTCAGGAGTAGATGAAAAGTGTGTGATTAAAAAAAAAAAGCAGAGAAAGAAAAAAAGGCTAGAGTTAGAAACTGATGCTTAACATTCAGATTTGCTCCCAGATGTGTGATTTTTGCAACAGAGCTTGCCCTTTGTTGCTACATTTGCAGTTGTAAATTAAGTAAATGTTGCATCATAAAAAGTCTCTTACTGTACAACATCATCCCTGAACATCTCCCTGTTCAGGAAAGTTAGAGATAGGCCAAATATAATTAAATGCAATAACAATAACACTTAGACTTATATACCGCTTCATAGTGCTTTACAGCCTTCTCTAAGCAGTTTAGAGAGTCAGCCTCTTGCCCCCAACAATCTGGGTCTTCATTTTGCTGACTTCGAAAGGATGGAAGGCTGAGTCAACTTTGAACCGGTCAGGATCGAACTGCTGGCAGAGGGAATGCAGAGTTAGCCTGCAGTACTGCATTCTAACCACTGTGCCACCACAGCTCTTAAAATGCATTTGATTTGCAAGGTTTCAGCTACAGTTTTAAGAGCATGGATACAGGGTAAGGTTAGACAAGTTTAGTGGGGTCAAGGTTTGTGGAAGGTAACAAACAACAAATATTTGACGCTGCCAGCAAGGAGGTGAATGTCTCATTATCTCTCTGGCATGCTAGATCCAAAGAAACCTTTCCCCCCAAAAAAATCTCAAACAAGAAACTGTTACTACTGATCATGTTGACTTGCTGCAATGGAGAAGTGCAGAAACTGGTTTGAAAATTTGACATTGTTCATTCTCCCGTTGTGCTGATTGCACATTAATGCCATAAATACCACTAGGCAGTTGCACTCTGAAATGCCCAGTTCAATCATGTCCTTTTGGGGAGAACCGTCAGAGTGAAGAATGGGAAAATAAAAATATGTGCTTTAATGTTATTTTTCATTTCTATTGCTTCTGCACGGCCTGGTCTAGCTCTAAATTAAAATGGCTGTTTCCCCCTTTGATCTGGGCTCAGCTTTTTTTGAAAAGGCTACCAGGTCTTTGCATCCTTTTGAAGACTGGGATTTGTGTATATAATTAGACTTTCTATTATCAAATATTAAAAATAATGCATGACATAACAGACTAATTCATTGGTTGATATGATTGATATTGTACTTACCAGCTCAAAAAGCACTTTAATGTATATTAATATTATATTAAATTATTATACACTTATTAAATACCATGTTGCCTATCTTAATATCAAAAATTACTAATTTAATTTGAATATTGCAGTAATAATGCACTATTACTATTATCTATTTATGTCATATAGCTACCCAGAGTCTCTTGCCAGCAAAATGAGCAGTATATAAATTTAATCAATAAATTTATTTATTATATAAATAATAAATATATGGGATATGGTATAAATATAAAACTATTTTTATACCGTATAGTATTAATTGTAATTGTAGCAAATGTGTCAGAAGACAATTAGCCACCCATTTCTCTTAATATTTTAGTTTTAGTTTTATTACATTTGAATTTTGAACTATGATATAAATAATACATTTGATTTTTATTTATTTATTAATAAAGAATGAAAGCAGAAAAAAGAGAAAGAATGAGAAATGTAAGATAAAGGATATTAGTTTTTCAAAATATAAACATTACCTAACATTAGTTTAGAACAAACATGATTATTCCACAGTTTAGCATTTGAAGAGTTAACATTACAGTCAAATTAAAGTTTGATAAACACAGCTGAACCCAAAAGAACTTTTAACTAATCTGAAGCAGATTACAGTATTATGTTTTTGATCAATCAAACAAAATATGTTGTTTAAAACTTTATGTAGAAAGACGTTCAACTTCAGGAATGACAGAAATGATATGCAGACATAGCCTACAAAGAAGTCAGATAGTTTTCTTGAGTTAAAGTTTGTATCAGACTTTTATTTTTAAAATATGAAATTATTTGCTAGGGAGAATAAGAAAGTGTGGATTTGGACATTAGGTCAAATATATTTGGATCATTTATTCAAGTTTGGTTTTGCAATTCGATTCTGTTTAGATTTCAGATGGGATTTTGAAAATAATTCCATTTGGATATCTGAACCAAATTGCCCAACTGAATCGATTAACACCAGTCTTTGAAACAATTCACAATGCTTTTGTTGCAACAATAGTGAAGTAATTTGCTTTTTTGACATCTTTGCAGTTGTTGCAGTAGTTCCAATATATATTTGGTCCAAGGAATAATAACTGACATGCATCGATCATGGGGGAAAAAAATGGACGAAGGAAGACCAGAACTAAAGAAGATGTTTGACATTCTTTGCAATTGTAAAGTATTGAGGGTAGACATTCTTTCTAAGCTGTGAACACATTTGTCATTTTGCACTTCTTGGAATGCCCATGGAGGAAAAATTACAATGTAGAATTTTAGCATATATGCTTAAATTAGATTACAGGAATGCAGGCTTT
>NW_015405723.1:0-2622 GCF_001527695.2 Protobothrops mucrosquamatus
TGAGTCAGCTCTGGAGCCAGCCCAGGAGGGTGGAGTCACCAAGCCTAGTTAACTCGATCAACATATATGCTGTTAATTTTAGATTTTCAGCAGATGCCCTTGGCTCGAGGGGGCAGGAGTTTGCAATGCAAACCAGATGCTAGAAAGAAAGAAGCCACAGATCAATGTCCCAGCCTCTTAGGCTGGAGTCAGATTTCAGAGAAGAAAACCCTGGAATCTGCTCGGGAACTTTCCCGATCAGAAGGTCAGAACAGTATCTGCCCAAATGCGAGGAATATGATCTGAAGTGATCAGAAAGGGCAATGAGATCATCAAACGCAGCAGTCATAACACAGCTCTGCCATCCTAGCTAATCTAGCCATAAAGAAAGAAAATATATATGCATTACATAGTCTGTAAGTCAGATAGGTTGGAGAAATGTATACTTAAAATAAAACTCTGGTGGATTGGCAATAACTAACCATAAACCATAGGTTTCATTTTGAGCCTAAAACATATAGGCAAAGAGACCCCACATTCAAGAAGCATCATAGGTATAGTATGCAGTGTTGATAGATTATAGCAGTGGTTCTCAACCTGTGGGTCGGGACCCCATTTGGGGTCGATCAACCATTTTACGGGGGTCGCCAGGCAAGGCTGTCCGCCTTTTTTTTTTTTGTCCGCCATTTTTTCCCCCTTTTCCGCCGGGTGCCTTACCTCCCTTGGGCTGGGCCAGCTGGTGGTCGGCCTGCTCCGTCTCTGCCGCTTGCCAGCTACGCCTCGGCCGGCGCAGGGGGCGGAACCACGCATGCGTGGCGCTCCCGGGCAGGGAAAGTCCTCGACTTACGACTGGTTGGGTAGTCCTCGACTTACAACGGGTTTAGTCCTTGACTTACGACCGGTTTAGTCCTCGACTTACGACCAGTTGGGGTCGCGGCATTAAAAAGGTTGAGAACCACTGGATTATAGGATGAAATTACTAATTATGCCATATGCTAGCTAGACTATTTTTTTCTTACATTTATTTTAGTTGATGCATAAAGTGTTCTTCTATCAGCAACAATTAAGCAACCCCAAGAAGAGAATAGGTGTGCTTTTATTTTATTTTATTTTTTAAAGAAAATGCTCAAGTTAAGGTCTTCATAGGATTCTTGGGTTAGGCTAGATATTTCTAGCACATGCTGCTCTTTATAATTTTCCAAAACTTGATGATCATGAATATGTGGGAAATATGAAACACATAACTTCCCATACTATATTTATGTACATAAAACAAACAGAGGTATAATTATGTATGGTATTGTTACCAAGACATTTTGAAATGTCAGCCTAATTATGTACATGAAATTGGAATATAATCAAAGAGTTAACAAAATACTGTAGTTAGGCGAGAGCAGAAGCCAGATTTTTCAGTTTCTGTTCTCAGAGTTGATTTTCTTCTGATAGAACAGGGGTAGGCAACCTTGGCTCTTTTATGAGTCGTGGACTTCAACTCCCAGAATTCCTGAGCCAGCATGGCTGGCTCAGGAATTCTCGGAGTTGAAGTCCACGTGTCATAAAAGAGTCAAGGTTGCCTACCCCTGTGCTAGAACAACAGGACCACTCGCAAATGTTTTGAACAAATTACTCACTCTCCGCTTTTCTAGACTGGGCTATATAAAAATGGTAAAAAATGGCAGCCTAAACTAAGCCAGAAACCAACTGTCTTCTCCCCTTTATCGAATCCTATAAGCATCCAACAATAGGAAAAGGGGAGAAGTGCTTATTTGCCAGGATTTGAGAACATTCACTGCTAAAGATGGATCAAATGTTTTGTTTTTTGGGTAAGGCACAACTTTAAGAACCTGGAAAAAGTTTTCAATCTTTAATTATTTATTTGATAACTACTTGGAGAGAGAAAAAGAGCTTTAACTCTTCATCACATTGTTCTATGAATTATTTATAATTTATTTATTGTATTCTGCCTTTTATCATTTTTACAAACAACTCAAACAAGGCAAACCATATCCAACATTGCTTCCTCTTTCTATTGTCCCCACAACAACTCTGCGAGGTGAACTGGGCTGACAGAGAGTAACAGGAGATACAATGAGAGATACAGAGCTCATATTGTGAAGAAAATAAAACATTTCTTAATGAAGCATGAAGGATCAACCACCTATCCAACCATGGCCATGGACCTACTATACTGCAAAAACAAAAATTCACCTATGGCTATGTTTTCCAACTGTTTCCTCCCCTCTCTGTACTCCCCTTGTGAACATCAACAGAAGGCAACCGAATCGTCCTCAAGTCTGCATTGTGTTCCCCAAATCCCCTCTGCAACTCCAGAGCCTCCTCCTGTAATAATTAATAAAACCTGGTGCCAGTTTCCCACCATTTTTAGGAAAGAAATACCCAGAACCTGTAGTTGTAAGTCAGTTTTTCCTAATCTTGGCAAATTGAATGGGAAGGGGCGTTGTCTTACCTGAACGCCTTTTCTCAGCACGGAGATGGAGACTCCACCATTGGGTAGTAGACTGTATTCCTGCCCAATCAGATCAAGTCAGCCAAAGTTGCCACGCCCGTCCTGGACCGTGATCTTCAGTCTTTGACGCGAGCGTAGCCATTGACTGACAGCAAGACGTTGTGGCTCACCAAACT
>NW_015405724.1:0-2622 GCF_001527695.2 Protobothrops mucrosquamatus
TTTGCATTGCAACATCCTCCGCGTCCTATTTTCTACCAAGCAAACTTCCCATACATGGAATTTCCTGTAACAATGGGAAAAGTAAATGAGGAATGAAAATGGAAAATAGCTTATAAAGGAAAAGCAGAATATTACAAATTATCCACTATTTCCATCCCTGGGCAGGGATGCCCAGACTCACGCTTGCTATGGCAAAATCAATCAGCCATGCATCACATTAAAAAGTGATGAAATGGAACATTATTTTTAAAGTTACGCCATATCAGATAATCAGATAATAATTTTCAATTGTTACTGAAATAGAATGAGTTGAATATTAACTGAATTTCAGTTAATTTTAACTGCATATTGGCTAAATGTTCTGCAGTGAGAATCGCTTTAGTCCATGTCAACTGCCACTGTAAAATATCAGCCATCTTTTAACAAATAAAGAGGGAAGGAAATTGTTCCATGATTTTTCTACAACTGTTAAACATAACTGATTAAAGTATAACTGAAAGCAGAGGCTTTCGTTTAGGACTAATGGACATGCAACTCAGTTTTTATATATGTCAATGATTGAGATGGACATCCATAGAAATTGAACAAGTAAATAAATAAACAAAATATGACAATTGCACCAATATTATTATATTTGCAAAAATGAAAGGGTTGGTGAAGATGATAGAACTTGAGGAGGTGGCTATATTAACTTTTTTGATCAGAAAAAGATAGTATCTATATTTATGGCAGATTGGAAACCCCTTATAGATTTTTTCATGGAAAAGAAAAAAATGCACTTGTGGTTTTGATTAGAAAAAAATAAATAGAGAAAAGTGAGTTTTTGTAATTATACAGTAAGAGATAATTTTGTGATCATACTTATATTTTCTGCAGAGGAAATCGGATGTTTTTCTATGTCTTTTTAATCTCTCTCACTGCACTTTTGTGCAGTCATGGGCTACTTCACAATGATTTATTTTATTAAAAAAATGTTGGCTGAATTCACACATTATGAACATTATCCTATAGTTTACTATTGCAAATCACAGTGTCTTTTAAACCACAAATGAGTTCTCAGATTAGTCTGGGGCCACTGAACCAAACTGGCTTTTTTCATTCATTCATTCATTCATTCCCTCCTAAATTATGGCACACTTGAACTGTGGAATCCTTCGTAAATCTGAGCTTGTTTGTAATGTCATCAGTGCTGGTGAGTGTGTGTGGTTTGCTCACTGTTTATGTACAGTAGCTTGCCCTGCCAGTGTTGGAGTGTGTGATTTACGTACTCCATGATAATTCCTTAATTAGGGTATTGTTTTCTGCTTGATTGTTTGTCAGGTGTTAATCCTTGCCTATCTGGCTGTTGGCTGCTGGAGAAGATGTGTTCTGGTCTTTTTGTATGCTTCTAAGCATTTTTACTGGGTTTTTTTTAATGGTGTGTGGGAATGAGTTTGGGGGAAATATGGAAGAAAAACAATCAGTCAATAGAGGCAGCATCACCCAATAGCTAATCATCTGAGGAAGCCACTTAGAAAGGATCCACTTTAATCAATCAAGCAATTAACAATAGTGATGGAAAACATCATACTTCAGACTTGCAAGATTCTTTAATATAGCCTTACAATAAAGTAGATTTAGCTCATCTAGTCACGTTTGTTATTTGGCTTATTTGGAGGTCTGACATCAATCTTGCAAGTCTCCTACTGTTTTCCAAAGAGGAGTTTCAAGAATCACCTCTGATGCTCAAGGAACCTAGTTAACCGCTAAACACCTGACAAGGAAGAACAGCCAATCTGAAGAGAAAGGAGAGAGAACCTGTACAGTTGGTGACAAAAATGTGAACAAAGTAACAATTAGAGACCATTATCTACTCCTGCTTATCTCACATCTATTAGATCAGCTACAAAAAGCACACTTTACAAAACTAGAATTGAGAAATGCTTACAAGCTAATCAGAATGAAAGAAAGGACATGAATATTTATAATAACCTTTGATATAAGATAAGGAAAATTTGAACATACAGTAATGCCTCATGGCCTGGTTAATTGTGGAATGATTTTTCTAGATTCATGAATGACAATTTTTCAGACATTTTAGATAAATATGTTGTCTATTTAGATGACATCTTAGTTTGTTCCAAAATCCCTCCTTTCATATAACTCAAGTCAGAAATGTACTGCAAAAATTATGGGAAACTAAACCTGTAAAATTAGAAAAATGTGTATTTGATCTGACTCAACTGGACTATCTGTGATACAGAATATCTATAGAAGAAATACAGATGGATCCAGCAAAGGCACAGTTTGTTCTATCATAGGGCGGGTATGCATGCATACACACAGAGAGAAATACAAAAGATGTGCAGTGCTTCCTAGGCTTTGCTTACTTCTACAGAAAATTTCTAATTTTGCTAGACTTGTAAAACCACTATAGCAGCTACTGAAAAAGCGGCGTTGTTCTTACCTGAACGCCTTTTCTCAGCAGAGTGGTGTAGAGTCCACAGGATGGGTTATTGATGCAATCCTGCTTAGCAGAACTAAGACAAGAAAAAACTCTTGCCACGCCTCCCTCTGGGCGTGCCTTCCCCAGTTTTTGGCACATGTCGAGGCGCAAAAGGCAGACGCAAAGCTCCAAACGAG
>NW_015405725.1:0-2622 GCF_001527695.2 Protobothrops mucrosquamatus
CGGGTTCTAGGGGGAAGAAAAGAGGGAATCGCCATGAAAAGTGAATCTTCAGTGTTTTTATCACCTCCACCAACCCTAACCCCTAACCCCTAATACTAACCCTAACCCTTTACCTAACCCTAACCCCAACCCCTAAGCCTAACCCCTAACACTAACCCTTTACCTAACTCTAACCCCAACCCTTTACCTAACCCTAACCCTTTACCTAACCCTAACCTCTAACACTAACCCCAACCCCTAACCCCAACCCTTTACCTAACCCTAATCCTTTACCTAACCCTAACCCAACCCCTAACCCTAACCCCTAACCCAACTTTACCCTGCTGCAAACAGAGATCAGTGCAAAATTACCTACGAATTGTCCCAGCCAGCCCCATTTTTAACACCAAGTCTGTTAATTAATAAGAGCAATGAAATAGCAAAGAGCAATAGCACTTAGACCTATATACTGCTTCATAGTGCGTTACAGCAGAGGTCCCCAACCCCCCGATCCGTGGACCAGCACCGGTCCGCGGCATGTCAGCAACTGGTATGCGCAAACAAGCAAAGCCCTGTCCCCAGCACGGGGAAACCAGGCCCGCTCTGGTGTGTGAAAAAATCTCTCTCCATGGAACTAGTCCTTGGTGCCCAAAAGGTCAGGGGCTGCTGCTTTAAAGCACTCTCTAAGCCAGCGACCCCCAATCTTTTGGGCACCAGAGACCACTACCATGGAGAGTGGTTTTTCCACAGACGGGAAGAGGCATGGTTGGGGCTTTGCTTGTTTCCATGGCCTAGTACAGGGGTAGGCAACCTTGTCTCTTTTATGACTCGTGGACTTCAACTCCCAGAATTCCTGAGCCAGCCATGCTGAGGGGAAAGGGAGAGGTTTCCTAGCTGAGCCATGCTAGCTCAGGAATTCTGGGAATTGAAGTCCACGAGTCATAAAAAAGACAAGGTTGCCTACCCCTGGCCTAGTTTCTGGCATGCAACAGCCCAGTGCTAGTCCACGGACTGAGGGTTGGGGACCCCTGCTCTAAGCAGTTTACACAGTCAGCATCTTGCCCCCCCAGCAATCTAGGTCCTCATTTTACCGACCTCGGAAGGATGGAAGGCTGAGTCAACCTTGAGCCAGTCAGGATCGAACTCCTGGCAGTGAGCAGAGTTAGCCTGCAATACCGCATTGTAACCACTGTGTCATCACAGCTCATTATCTTCCTCTTCCCCTTCCCCTCCTTTTCCCTTGCCCTTCTACTTAACCCAAATGTAGTCCACGATATGGCTATGCAAAGTTTTAGGGTTGCGATTCTGGAATGTGTGGGACTCAATTGGAGAAATCGGTTTGTGTCTCATTAAAGCAGCCCCATTGCTTCCCAGGATAGGACAGACACACCCAAAAATGTCCCCAACTGAGTCCCAGGCATTCCACAGCAATTGTGTGTGTTTAACATTGATTGCTTAAATGGAAGTGAAAATTAAAAGAGGTTTGAAAAATAACAAAATACACTAAGTCCTCGATCTACGATCACAGCTGGACCCAAAATTTCTGCGGGCTAAGCAAGACAGTTACTAATTGAGTTTTGCCCCATTTTATGACCTTTCCTCCACCACAGTTGTTAAGTGAATCACCGCAGTTGTTAAATTAGGAACACGGTTGTTAAGTGAACCTGGCTTCCCCCATTGAGTTTGCTCGTTAGAAGGTCGCAAAAGTGACCCTAGGACACTGCAACGGTCGTAAGTACATGCCAGTTGCCAAGTATCCGAATTCTGATCATGTGACCACGGGGAACGGTCAATAAGTTTTAAATACTGCTATAACTCTGAAGGTTGTAAGCCGAGGACCACCTATATGTTTGTATTTTTCTTTTCTTTTCGGTAAACCACTCTGAGCAACAAATGAGATTAGTGTATGAATCTACCGGATACTTCCAAGCCATGGTCAAAAGCAAATCTGATGTAATTGTTTAGGAAAGGAAAAAATAGACCAGTAACTTGGCGACTGATAATGATCTTCTCGAACGCTCATTAAGAGAACCATGCATTTTTTTTCCCAGGGATGGTGACATATGCTTCCAATTTTAGATGATTGATTACAAGTCCTCCCCATTGTATTTCATCACATACATCTCATCTGTGGTGGGCATCTCCCCAAACCTGGCTGGGCTAAGAGATGATGCAAACTGCCACATGAAATGCTTTAATAAAGGTAGAACCCGGTCTTGTGTGCTTGATAGATACGCATGATGAAATGCATTAGAGGAAAAATGCAATCTACCGGGTCAGAGAGCTGTGCAACTACCCTTTGGGTAAAAAAAAAAAAACCATTGCAAAAATATCAATTCCGTTTCTTCAGAACATGCCTCAACGTACACATCTGCGTGGATATAGAGATTATGTCACTAATAAATATCACTTTTTTTGCCTGCTTCTGGGAATAGGGGGAGATCAGAAGAAGGAGAAGGAGAAGGAGAAGGAGAAGGAGAAGGAGAAGGAGAAGGAGAAGGAGAAGGAGAAGGAGAAGGAGAAGGAGAAGGAGAAGGAGAAGGAGAAGGAGAAGGAGAAGGAGAAGGAGAAGGAGAAGGAGAAGAAGAAGAAGAAGAAGAAGAAGAAGAAGAAGAAGAAGAAGAAGAAGAAGAAGAAGAAGAA
>NW_015405726.1:0-2621 GCF_001527695.2 Protobothrops mucrosquamatus
AGTCCTTCCTTCTCATTAGGTGGCCAAAGTACTTGAGTTTCAACTTCAGGATCTGGCCTTCTAAAGAGCAGTCAGGGTTGATCTCCTCTAGGACTGACCGGTTTGATCGCCTTGCAGTCCAGGGGACTCGCAGGAGTCTTCTCCAGCACCATAGTTCAAAGGCCTCCATTCTTTGGTGCTCAGCCTTTCTTATGGTCCAACTTCCACAGCCATACCTTGCAACTGGGAAAACCATGGCCTTGACTATACGGACTTTTGTTGGCAGGGTGATGTCTCTGCTTTTTAGTATGCTGTCTAGATTTGCCATAGCTTTCCTCCCCAGGAGCAAGCGTCTTCTAATTTCTTGGCTGGAGTCCCCATCTGCGGTGATCTTGGAGCCAAGGAAGATAAAAACTGTCACTACCTCCAGTACCTCCACTACCTTTAATTTGTAGTCAACTGCTATTTCAAGATCTTTTCCATTACCTGATCATTATCCCTCATTCTAAATCTTTGCTCTAGTCTCTTTACATTTCTTCCTATCCATTTATCAAGTCATCTGAAAATTTATGTCTGTCTTCTAGGATGTTAGCTATCCCATCCAATTTTATGTTAGCTGCAGATTTGATAAGCATTTCCTTCACTTCTTCACCCATGAAGAAACCTGCTAACGTGTACAGGACCCAGGCTGGATCCTAGGGTTTTTAACAGTTTTTTTCCTCTTCACTTCACAATCTGGAAATTCAGATGAGAAATACTTCTAAAAACCTAGTCCTGGTCAGGATTACCTGCCGTCTCCAAAAATAAAACCAGAAGGTAGAAACAAAAGCATATTATGTAAAACAGGCATTGTGTTCGGTTAACTCAAATTAAACAGGTTGTATAAACCCAGGCAGGATTTTTCAATTCCTCTCAAAAGCTCATTATTTGCTTTCTCTCTTTTATCCACTTTATCTAGTTAATGTGCTCTTATATTGACGTTTGTAATGAATACTTCGGATGTTATGAAGCTGTCGTGCAATCATGGATAGAATGGAAAGGGCGAAAAAGAAGAAGCGTTTTGTCATTGAAACGTTCATTACCTGTATAATCTCTTTTAGCTCAGTAATCTTCATTTTTTTTTTGCTTAAAAAGTAAAGTTTCTTGAGAGCCCAGCTGGATGCTTGTTGATTTTGTGCAAAGAAACAGGTCCTTTACTGGCTGTAGTGTGCTTCTTCTATCTTTGGCTTTGCATTCCCTGAAAATTTCTCATCCTAGTACAGATTAATAATAATAATGATGATGATGATGATGATGATGATGATGATGATAATGATGGTGATGATGATGATGATGATTAATAATAATAATAATAATAATAATAGTAGTAGTAGTAGTAGTAGTAGTAGTAGTAGTAGTAGTAGTAGTAGTAGTAGTAGTAGTAATCTGTAATCACATCAAACATCCACATCTGCCTATCCCAGGTCCTTGGTAAGGACTCGATAGGTAGACAAAATGCCAAATCCAGTCTGAACATCTGGCTGACTGTGCAATGATCCTTAATAATAATAATAACAAAGTTGGAAGGGACCTTAGAGGTCATCTAGTCCAACCCCCTGCTCAGGCAGGAACCCCTGTACCATTTCAGACAAATGGCTGTCCAGTCTCTTCTTAAAAACTTCCAGTGTTGGAGCATTCACCGCTTCTGGAGGCAGGTTGTTCCACTGGTTAATTGTTCTCACTGTCAGGAAGTTTCTCCTTAGTTCTAGGTTGCTTCTCTCCTTGATCAGTTTCCATCCGTTGCTTCTTGTCCTGCCTTCAGGCACTTTGGAGAATAGCTTAACTCCCTCTTCTTTGGGGCAGCCCCTGAGATACTGGAACGTTGCTATCATGTCCCCCCTCGTCCTTCTCTTCATTAAACTAGACATACCCAATTCCAGCAGCCGTTCCTTATATGTTTTAGGTAGTTCTCAACTTACAACCATTTGTTTAGTGGCTTTTGAAATTACAACAGCAATGAAAAAAAAGCAATTTATGGCCGTTTTTCACACTTATGACAATTGCAGCGTCCCCATGGTCATATGATCAAAACTGGGATACTGGGAAACTGGTTCATATTTCTGACAGTTGCAATATCCTGAGGTCCGTTCTAGGACAATTCACCACAGCCAACTCGTTGCAGCCAACTCACCGTGGCCAACTCGCCATTATGGACAACTCGCCGCAGGACAAGATTTACTTTTAATATTGAAGAAATGGTGGAATAGAATCATTAAAGAAAGGCTACAAAGGGAAGGACGAAATGAAATTTACAATGCCTTGGTAAGGCCACACTCGGAATACTGCATCCAGTTTTGGTCACCACGATGTAAAAAAGATGTTGAGACTATAGAAAGTGTACAGAGAAGAGCAACAAAGATGATTAGGGGACTGGAAGCTAAAACATATAAGGAACGGCTGCTGTAATTGGGTATGTCTAGTTTAATGAAGAGAAGGACGAGGGGGGACATGATAGCAGTGTTCCAATATCTCAGGGGCTGCCACAAAGAAGAGGGAGTCAAGCTATTCTCCAAAGCGCCTGAAGGCAGGACAAGAAGCAACGGATGGAAACTAATCAAGGAGAGAAGCAACCTAGAACTAAGGAGAAACTTCCTGACAGTTAG
>NW_015405727.1:0-2621 GCF_001527695.2 Protobothrops mucrosquamatus
ACCATCATCAATACATGCCAGTTGCCAAGTTCTGAATTCTGACCATGTGACTGTAGAGATGCTGTGATGGTTGTAAGTGCCAGTGCCAGTTGTAAGAAACTTTTCCAGTGCCATTTTAACTTTGAATGATTGCTAAATGAATGGTGAATCACATGGTTTATATATATATATATATATATATATATATATATATATATATATATATATATATATATATATATATATATATATATATGTGTGTGTGTGTGTGTGTGTGTGTGTGTGTGTGTGTGTGTGTGTGTGTGTAATAACAATAACAACAACAGCTGAAGGCTTCATTTTGGCTGCCCAAGAACAAGCCCTGCAGATTAATTCCATGAAAGCAAAAATTCAACACATCAGCAAATGTCGCTTATGCAACGAGAAAGATAAAACAATGGTTCACCTTATCAGTGGCTACAGCAAAATCTCACAAACTGATTATCTTCAATGTGATGATCAAGTTGCCAAAATCATACATTGGAAGCTTTGCCAGAAGTTTGGGTTTGAATTCATCAAAAAGTACACCAAATTGACAAAGTTCTTGAAAATGAACAGGTCAAGATCTTGTGGGACTTTTCAATTCAAACATACAGACATCTGACCCACAACATGCCTGACATCACTATTGTGGGGCGGAAAAGTCTGGTTCACTGATATTGCAATACCAGGTGATGCACAAATTGAAGAGAAACAACTAGAAAAAATAACAAAATACTCCGATTTGCAAATTGAAGTTGAGGAATTGTGGAGGAAGAAATCAATGGTTGTACCAATAATAAAAGGAGCCCTTGGAGCAATACCCAAAGGGTTGCCTATATACGTAGAAATTTTGAATTTTGCAAAAAACCAGCCTTACTCGGAACTGCCTACATACTCAGACATTACCTTGACAGCTCTTAGGTCCTTGGTTAGGACTTGAGCTGTTATGTTTTTACCAGTCCCAGACTGTGAATCAAATTGAAGATTAAATATAATAATAATAACAACAACAACAACAACAACAACAACAACAACCAGATTGGCCTATCCCAGTCCTTGGAAATGCCAAACTCAATCTGAACATCTGGCTGACTGTGCAACAAACCATAATAATACTAATGGAATATATATATGCTATAGCAGGGGTCGGCAACCTTGACAACTTTAAGATTTGTGGACCTCAGCTCCCAGAATTCCTCAGCCAGCTTAGCCCCTGTGCTATAGCAGTCTTTCAAAACTGATAATTCTCTCCCTCCAATTATTTAGGCTATAAGGTCATTCCATCCCACTTATCATAACAGTCATTATGGAATCAAAATCTGAAACATTTAGAAAGTTGGGGACAGCAGCCCTGTATAATCTTGTAGCGCATCTATACTTAGTCTATGGCAAAGACTCTTCATTACAGCTTTTCATCCAATTTCAAAATCTAAAAACAGCTGTAATGTCTATCCTGACACTTATAATATATGTCAGATATCATCTCAGGAAACATTTTACATTGTCACATGATATCATGTTAAAAAGTGTCTGCATTTTGAAACCGTTAATAAATATTATACTTTTTGCTATTAGGACATGCTTTTATTTAATCATTTTGATGGCTGCAATCAGGTGCAAATTACTAGATTATATGGCTCAATTTTTTGAATAGGATCTGACTTTAAAAGTAGAGAAAAGCAGTGATGAGAATATCTATTTTGCCAGTTTATCATATGATCATCTGGTAGAAGATTTAAGATAGGAAGTGGGAATGATTTATAAGTTTCAAAGATCAATCAAGTTTTAATGTCTCACTTCTAGCTTCTGAAAGATAAAGGAAATGATGTTTCCATAGAATATTCTGACAAGAATATTTATGGAAATTTGCCCCTGTCTTCCTCAGATCTATAACTTAAGTAGTCTGGAGCAAAGATATCTGAAAGACAACCTATTCCCTTATGATCTCGTCTTCAAATCTGAATCATTAAGTTTAAATTCTACCTTTCTCTTTTTGGAACCAGTTAAAAATTAATGACCCTGTTTGCTTGGGCTTTTAATTTATAATGATGGATAATTTGGTTATGTTTTACATGGTTGTACTTAGAATTGACTTAGAGTAATTTAATCTGTTACCTTTATGATGTTTCTAAATTCTGGGTTGAATGTGCTTTACGGTTATTTAATATTGATCATGTAGCTCTCTTACATGTAACTTATTTCCAATTATAGTACCTAGATCATTTGGGAAAAAGTGATATTAGAACATCTTACTAAAAAGAGATGACATCTTTAGTTTACTTTTTAAGATATTAACACCACTGTTCTTAAAGCTGAAGCAGATATCCTTTTTTTAAAAAAAAATAAATATAACAAATAATAATATAATCTGGCAGATAAATAAATCCCTAGCTAACAACTGAGATTTCAGAAGGGTTTTTTTCCCCTCTCATATAGAAATCACAAACATGTTCAACATTATATCTTCTGCTCCTTTGAGAAAAGTTGAGGTCTGATAGGAAATCTACATGTCTAGCCTATTAACTGTGTTTCAGTTAGGTCACAGGCACATTTGCATTTACAAAGGGGAGTAGCAGGCACTCTGGGTTACATAGACAGAATAATGTGTATAGAATTCCCAA
>NW_015405728.1:0-2621 GCF_001527695.2 Protobothrops mucrosquamatus
AACTGGCATCACAGGTTGGCTGACTTTCTTTTGGCACACCGTACTACTCCGTGCACTGCCACGGGTAAGTGCCCGGCCGAACTCCGTTGGGGTCGTCGGCTCGTGACTAAATTGGACAGGCTGCATCCGGAACGTGTAGCTGCTCAGGTGTCTCAGCCACACCCACCACGGGTCCTTCGTGAAGGTGATCCTGTCTGGGTCAGAAATTACGGGCCTGGCCACCTTTGGGTACCGGCTGTGGTCTGTAAAGTCTCGGGGCCTCTGTCTTACGAGGTGTCCCTGCCAGATGGCCGCGTGCTTCGCCGCCACATCGATCAATTACGTGTGAGGCGGGACGCGCCTATGGTTCCTCCTCAGTCTCCTCTGGGGGGGAGGAGGAATGGGAAATGCATTCTGGGATTCAAAATCAACAGCCTACGTTGGCTGTGGAAAGGGAAATGGGTACGCAACACCCAACTTCCACAGGTGCTTCTGGTAGCAGTTCATGGGAAAGGGAGTACATAGACACCCCCACACACACTCCAGCCTGGGAGTCCCACCGGTGGCAGACTAATTATCCACCCTTATCAAGCAATACTCCAGACACGGAGAATACATGGGAGCATACTCACAACTCACAACATGCAAGAGAGCAGGCAATACAAAGGGGGAACACGTCTCATGCTGAAAGGGCTCAGAGGAGGTTGTCCTCACGCATCAGGGCTAACAGGGAGGCATCCCTAGTCCCTAGCACTACAGAAACGAGCCAGGAATCCTACATTCCTTCAGGGAACACGGGAATGAACTCACAAGGGTTAGATAACTCCATTGAGGGCTGGTCAACCAGGTTTAACGACCAACAGGGCCCGGAATGCTCAATTACAGGAGATGGGCTGGGAAGCCAAGCTGAAGTCACTGGTCATTCACAGGGCACTTCACCTAGAGCAAGCAGCAATGGAAATGACAATACAAACTCTCCAGGTCTGAGAAGGTCACTCAGGGCAAAAGGCCCTCCCAAATACCTAGCCGATTACGTAAGGTGAACAGGTACATAGCGAGAGCTGACTGAAGGTACTGGCGGGTTGTATTTAAGTAAAACAAGGTCGGGGGGGAGTCACTGGATCTGGTTCAAAGGAACAGTCCCACACCTTATACATTGTGTAATCTTATTTCATTATTTAATTATATTACCATCTATAGGATGGCGTCCATGTGGGCGCAATCTTATTTCATCCAGGGGAAAGGGGTGTTGTGTCCTGAGCCTGCATCTTGCAGGCTCGGGACGTTGCAAGAGTCCCGGGCATTTGCAGAAGCTGCCCGGGACCAGACTGAGCGGCGCTGGCCTTGTGCGCATGCGCAAGGCGGGAAAAGCCCGCCTCATGATTGGTTGAACTTGCCCGGGGATCAGAGGGTATAAATAGAGGCCTGCGTGCCTCTGCTCTGGTTGTTCGAGAGTGGAGCAAACAATAAAGACTTGTTGAAGATGTATCGTCTCAAGCGCCATAATTCCCAGGACTTAACAATATCTTTTTGACATTTATATTTTATTGGGTTCTACTAATCTAGTTGAAACGTTAATTTATATTGTTAGTCCATGTATGATATGCCTGCCATATGCTAAATAAAATAATAAATAAATCTTTACATTTCCTCTTGGCTTTTTTTTTAAAGTAGAATATTATTTGTTATTTTCTACTGTAACTTAATTTTTGCTTTGCCTATATAAAACAGAGGCTGCATCTTCTAATTAAGGCTACTTTCCTATAAGAATATTACTTAATGTTGACCTGGCACTTTTAATTCCCAAACTACTTAATGATCCTTACTTAGCTCATTCATTTAAACCCAATTGTCTGCTAGGAAGTCATCAGTCTACGTACCTCCCAGGGTTGTTGTGAGCTAGTAAATGAGATAAGGATTGTAAAAATGCCAAGCCATTAAAAATGTCCATAAATAATCAATAAACATGGCTGGATTCAGACAGCTGGTGCCAGCAGTAAAATAGATTAGGTAAGTTTTATCACATTTTTTGACAGGATGGGATTTTATTTTCTTTCATGTGTGGGGGAGAAGGTGGCAGTGGTGTATAGTTTGGTGTCAAAGCTTACAAGCTTATAAGGTTTCCCCTACATAGCATTGTAAGGTTTTCCACTTAGCCTCACAATTGCCCCAGCGTTACTCAGGAATTTAAAAGAGCCAAAGAAACTCCTGAGCCGAGGTTTCAACAAAGATTACAACTTTATTTTGATCAAAACAGAGAGGGGCTGCCTGATTCCTCTTCGTGGCTGGTAGAGGAATGAAGGCAAGCAAGCAGAAAAGATGTCTTCCACCTTTTATACTGTTGGAAGTCAAAGCCCCAGAGAAGGAAATATTAAAAAGGAAAAAATATTTTTCACCAAAAGGATTTTTAAAAGCATTTTTTGAAAAGCAGAAACCAAACCTGGCCTCATCTCTTTGCCCAAAGCAGTAGCTAGGCCTATACAAATGCAGATGTGGAACCATCAGGAAGTTTGGAGCCAGGGATCTCAAGACAAAGGAAGCTCTTAAGAGTCATTAGCCCCATCACCAGGGAAACAGGAGATGACTTTTGGGACATAATGGGACTAACCATTACCATCAAGTATACCAGAGAGGCACACCTG
>NW_015405729.1:0-2621 GCF_001527695.2 Protobothrops mucrosquamatus
GGGGGACTACAACTCCCATCCTCCCCACCGGAGGGCACTGAGGCCATCTGAAAGCAAAGACTATCCAGAAATGGTCCAACAGGCTTCAGGCTATTAGAGGCTGCAAACTCAGAAATGAATGTACCTCCTCATCAGCCATTTTTGTACGTGAAATGTTACGTCAGGTTCGTCCGGTCAAAAACGAGAAGGATGAAAGGATCGGAATGGTCTTCCCCCCAAAGGTCATGTAGCCTGACCCTCTGCCAGGGTGGGAAAAAATACGAATCGGATGCTTGAAATCCACAAATACGGCATACTGAGGAAGTACACAATAAGGGCTCCCCTCCAGAACTGCTCAAAGTTTTGGGGTGGGGAGAGATTTGGGGGCCTTGCCAAAGATGGGCAGGGGGGGGGTCACCACCAGCTGTGGCCTTTAAAACAGAAATAAGCAACGCCGGGGCCGTCATCCTACCCTTTGCAGACCCCAGACTAGCAATAAGATAAAGGTTTCTTGAGATTTCACATCTTCTTTTTTTCACAAATCAAACCCTAACACACATGGCGTCACTATCTGGAACATTTATTTGAGCAACAGCTCCCCCGGGGCCATCATTTGCCATCCAATTCCCCCCCCCACACCCCCATCCTCTGATGGAATCACAGTCACGGTCATATCCCCAGCGGCTTTCCGAAGCCAATTAAAAGAGGGGGGGGGGAAATGCAGTTCACATGTGCTTTTAAGCATTGTGAATCCCTCCCGTGAAAACACGTAAGCATGTCTGTAACATTTCAAAACTCCTTTGGTTGCAAAGCACAACGGTTTCTGCACTGCCTGACCACACAAATTAGGGAACCGGGTTAGATGTGTGTGTGGGTGGGTGGGTGTTTGACAGTTAACAGGCACCAGCCATTGATACTCTTTGCCCCTGCCCGCTTCTCGTTTTCTCCAATCCCAACCTTGCAAAAGACGGGGTGCCTTCAACATCAGTCTCACCTCTGTTTTCTAAAAAAATTTCCCAAGCCACAAAATATAAAAATTCCCAGGGGGGTGAATATCACACCTGCGACATGCTGCTGGCTGGCTGGGATGGAGGGAATAAAATCTCTCTAAAACCAAGCAATCAGGGCTGGCTACAAGGGTAAGATGTCCTTGAGCTGCTGCTGTCGGCTAATTTATTGCCATTATCCTGATATGTAACCATCAAAGGGACACCGGGATGCTATTCGGCACCTTCATAAAAGCTTAATTTACAACTTCATCTTCCCAGCCCGGCTCGGCCCACAAATGCTTTCTGACATGCGGAAAGGCTGGCGCTGGGAAGCAGCTCTTTGGACAAAACACACATTTCCCTTCCGCAGCTTCCTACCCATTTATTAACCCTGCAGCTCCACATTTGGAGCGGCAGAGAAAGGAAACCGAGTCCACGCTGAAGGCCACGCGTGGCAGCCGGGGTTATTTCCCCGTGGCCTGCGGGACTGTTGGCACCCATTTATGACGGTTGCAATGTCCCCGGGCTCATATATTGCCTTTTTGAAAATTTCTGACAAGCGAAATCCACGGGGGAAGCCAGATTCGCTTAACAACCAAGTTACTAACTTAACAAGTGCAGCGATCCACTTAATGACGGTGGCAAGAAAGGTCGTAAAATGGAACAAAGCTCCCTTAACAAACTGTCTGACTTAGCAGTGGAAATTCTGGGCTCAGCTGTGGACTTAAGTCAAGGGGTGCTTGTGTTGCCAACCTGTTGGCTTCAGTTTGGTCGTCACAATAACCCTGTGAGGCGGGTCAGGCTGAGAGGCGGGGAAGTTCTCAGTTGATCTCAAGTCACTGGATCAGTTTCATAGTAGAGTCAGATTTGACCCCGGTCTCCCTGCTCTTAAACAAGCCACGGTCCTAATTTGATGTTTCTTCTGCATGCCAACGTTTCTGGCATCTGAATTGGCAATTATTAAAGGCCAGGCTAAGCATCTTGAGAGACTTGGATCTAAATATTATTTCAGTTTAACATTAGGAAGAAGACTTGGAAGCCGCAAAGCAAACAGAGTACACGTCTCCAAAACATCTTTCCCCCCTTCCATCTGCTTTTTTATTGCTAGGCTTTGGGGATTGGGGGGGGGGAACGGGGGAATGTGGGTGGGTATTTTTTTGAAAATAACCCATGCCACATTCCAAAATCTTACAATGGAATATGCTTGCTGTCTGCCTTCCCTCCCCTGCAGGCATCTTACTTTTGAGGATGAGATGCAGAGACTGTCACCGGCATTCAATAAATAATCAAGACTCGGAGAATGATTACACACACACACACACACACCTTTCAAATCTTCTCTACTGCTTTTGCTAATGATCCATGAGGCTGGCCATAAACAAGCTATCTGAGGGCTTCAGTCAATTTGGGTCCTCCCAGAACCCAGTTTCTTTCTCTCCTCCCTCGCTTATCTTTACCCCACCAGTAGTCCATGACGCTGCAAGCAGCATAATCCGAGTTTACCTCGTATACACACACCCCCGCGTGTAGGCACACTCGCCTGCGGGGAAAGATGTGTTGCATCTAGCAGGCCTAGTGGGTGGGGATGCTGCTGTGCTCCAGGGAGATTAGACAAAGCAAGACCTGGGGAAGGATTGTTAATTTAACCCAGGG
>NW_015405730.1:0-2620 GCF_001527695.2 Protobothrops mucrosquamatus
TCTTAGCAAAGGGATAGTAACCAGAATGCAGAATAACAGAGCTGGAAGGGATCTTGGAGGTCTTCTAGTCTGGCCCTCTGCAGGAGACCTTATAGAATTCTGAACTAATGGCTTTTCTTAAAAACCTCCCGTGATGGAGCACCCACAATTTCTGCTGGCAACTCTTTCCATTTTAAGTTGCTGGTAAAGAAGCTGGTAAGCAATCCGATTGTTTTAGAACAGTGTTTCCCAACCTTGGGTGGAATCAGCTCCCAGAATTCCCTAGTCAGCATGCTAGTGAACTTGAAGATGGGAGGACTTCAGCTCCCAGAATTCCCTAGCCAGCATGGCTGGCTGGAGAATTCTGGGAGCTGAAGTCCACCCATCTTCAAGTTCCCGAGGTTGGAAAACTTGCTCTATTACATATTACTGAGCTACTAGGTCCCCCAGCCATCATGCCCAGTGGTGAGGGATATTGGGAGCTATAGTTTAGGGTTATCTAGAGCAGTGGTTCTCAACCTTTTTAATGCCGCGACCCCCAACCGGTCGTAAGTCGAGGACTAAACCGGTCATAAGTCGAGGACTAAACCGGTTGTAAGTCGAGGACTACCCAACCGGTCGTAAGTCGAGAACTTTCCCTGCCCGGGAGTGCCACGCATGCGTGGTTCCGCCCCCTGCGCCGGCCGAGGCGTAGCTGGCAAGCGGCAGAGACGGAGCAGGCCGACCACCAGCTGGCCCAGCCCAAGGGAGGTAAGGCACCCGCCGGAAAAGGGGAAAAAAATGGCGGACAAAAAAAATGGCGTACAAAAAAAATGGCGTACAAAAAAATGGCAGACAGCCTTGCTTGGCGACCCCCGTGAAATGGTCGATTGACCCCAAATGGGGTCGCGACCCATAGGTTGAGAACCGCTGATCTAGAGAGTCACCAGTTCTCCATGCCTGAAATGGGAAGAGTCTCTTCTGGCTGAGAGCCATTTTTCAGTGAAACGAGATTGCAACTAGACGGTGTGGTGGAAATATAACGCACAAGCCAAAATTCCCCTTTCTCTCTTCTCCCCACAGCCTGTTTCCTGGCCCTGTGGATTATTCTGGTCCAGGCAAGAACGATCGATATCGTGCCCATCCCGGCGACCCCGGCCGAAGGCCAGAGTGTCACCTTCTCTGTGGAAAGAGTGCAGGGCGACATCCAGGAGGTCAACTGGTATCGAGGGGCGGCCTCTCAGGGGTCTTCCAGGATCTTCAGCTTCTTTCCCGGAAACTATCGTCCCCAGCGCAACGGGGTTCAATTTACCAACAGAGAAGATGGTTTCCACAATGGATCTATGCGGATCACCGGGCTCAAGGCCAGCGACGCCGGCCGATACAACGTTGTGATCCTCCTGAGGCCCAAAGAAATCCTCAACGCCTCCATTGATCTTCGGTTAGCTAATACCGGTAAGTACAGGTCCTTGCCTTACAACAATTTGTTCAGTGACTATTCGGAGTTACAACGGCACCGAAAAAAAGAAAAGACTTATGGCCGTTTTTTCACACTTATGACCGTTGCAGCCTCCCCATGGACACGTGATCAAAATCCAGACCTTTGGCAGCTGACTCATATTTATGACGGTTGCAGTGTCCTGGGGTGAGCAACCATGAGCAACCGTGTTACCAACTTAACTTGGCTCAGGCATGCTGGCTGAGGAATTCTGGGAGTTGAAGTGCACGAGTCCTAAAAGGGCCACGTTTGAAGACCCCTGTCTTAAAATATGCTGGCTGGCTAGGGAATTCTGGGAGTTGAAGTCCACCCATCTTAAAGCATGCTGCCTGGGGAATTCTGGGATTTGAAGTCCACAAGTCATAAGAGGGCCAAGTTTGAAGACCCCTGTCTTAAAATATGCTGGTGGGGGAATTCTGAGAGTTGAAGTCCACAAGTCATAAAAGGGCCAAGTTATAATAATAGTAATAGTAATAGTAATAGTAATAGTAATAGTAATAGTAATAGTAATAGTAAGAAGAAGAAGAAGAGAAGAAGAAGAAGAAGAAGAAGAAGAAGAAGAAGAAGAAGAAGAAGAAGAAGAAGAAGAAGAAGAAGAAGAAGAAGAAGTAGTAGTAGTAGTAGTAGTAGTAGTAGTAGTAGTAGTAGTTGGAAGGGACCTTGGAGGTCATCTACTCCAACCCCCTGCTCAGGCAGGAAACCCTATACCATTTCAGACAAATGGCTGTCCAGTCTCTTCTTAAAAACTTCCAATGTTGGAGCATTCACAGCTTCTGGAGGCAGATTGTTCCACTGGTTTGAAGACCCCTGTCTTAAAACATGCTGGCTGGAGAATTCTGGGAGTTGAAGTCCACCCATTTTAAAATACCCTAGCTGGGGAATTCTGGGAATCAACGTCCACCCATCTTAAAATTGCTGAGGTCGAACCACACTAGTCTCAGATGCCATCAAAATCCTCACCTAAGTAAACTGTTGAATATCCAGGAAGTTTCAGCTGAGTCCCAGCCATTGAAAGGCAGTTGACCGAACAGTCACATCTAAAACAACTTCAAAGCCTCCCTGGCTATTCTGGGGGTCAGGAATGGTTGGCCCTGAACCTCTGTCCTTATGTCCATTCTAGCACCCCCTCTGACGACGGTGACGACGGTGACGACGGTGACAACA
>NW_015405731.1:0-2620 GCF_001527695.2 Protobothrops mucrosquamatus
CCTGAAAAATAAAATCAGGGGAAATGGCTTTCACTTACAGTATGCCTCAAACAGAGAGAAACAGAATTAAATGAATGTTAGGTAATAAAGTATTTCACAAAATGAAAGCAGATACTTGAAATATCTAGCTTTTGTCACAATATTATCCTGGCTTTATTCAGACTGTCATGTACCAACTGATTTAGACAAATTGGATGAGGAGATTATTTGGGAAATGACGTTGTTGCAAATAACAGCTGGACATTAGCTCTGTTTGGAACGTGGCTGAATCTCAGAGGAAACTCAAGGAGCATCCCTATCTGCCCCTGAGAGCCACTGATAAGGATTCCAGCCATTCTCTCTCTGTCCTGTAGCCAGAAGAATCTGGAACACCTCCAGGAACATAAGAATATGCATGTTGACAGTAAGAAACGAAACCTTCGCATCCAATTTAAGGAAAATAATTAGTAACATTGAAGGCAGAATCTCTTAGAATCAGAGGATAAACTATTGAACACTAAAGTATAAATATTTATATATAAAAGCAAACTATGGGCTGAATCATCATCACTCTTTTGTTTCTGTTGCTCTGTTATCTGATTTCCTCAGACTCCTTCGTTTGGCTTGCAATACTAATTTACATCTTGGCTTGAGTTTTCTTTCAGCTCTTGCAAATAATTCCCCGAGACTTCGCCTCTCACCGTTCATTAACTTCCATATACACTCTTGCTACTTCCTGACTTCAAAACTATGCCAGAATAAAGTAGCTTCAGGCAGAACAGGCGAAACAGAGGAGATTCTCTTGTTTGAGTCTCTTATGGAAGAAGAAGATTTATGTAGCAGTAGGTGCTCTTTCAGGCCAGATCCTGAAGTTGAAACTCAAATACTTTGGCCACCTAATTAGAAGGAAGGACTCACTGGAGAAGAGCCTAATGCTGGGAAAGGTTGAGGGCAATAGAAGAAGGGGACGACAGAGAATGAGGTGGCTGGATGGAGTCACTGAAGCAGTAGGCGTGAGCTTAAATGGACTCCAGAAGATGGTAGAGAACAGGAAGGCCTGGAGGAACGTTGTTCATGGGGTCGCGATGGGTCGGACACGACTTCGCAACTAATAACAACAGGTGCTCTTTTAGCTACTTTTTCTAGGATGTTTAGGACTGAAAAGACTGTAAGCAACAGAGTGAATTACATCCAGAAATAATTTTATTTATCATAATGATCAATAAGCAATGATATGTAGATATTTTTGATTCCTTTTTCAAACCAAGCTATGTGTCATTATTTTATAGGAAAGTTCTAGAAGACATGCAGACTCTATTCTTAAATTCATGACACCACTGTGCCAAACTGTTACCTGACATAAACATCACACTTGCATCTTGGCCTTTGTTGGCTATCTTGCTGGCTTTGTGTTCTGTTTGCCATGAAAATGACTGTAGGATAGGACTGATTAAAAGGTTCGCTATTTTCCATTACAAACCATCATTGTGGTGGTGACTAGCAACAACACATCTAAAATATACTCACTTAAGATTAGATTAACAATCAAGAAGCAAACAATATCCCAATCAAGGAACTGCAAACAAACAGTGAACAACAGCCCAATCAAGGAACCCCTAAGACCACTCAGTTATAAAAGGGTTGATGACTTGCATGTTTTCTATAGCACTAAGTGAGGCTGTACAATAACCGATTAATTTAACCAGACCTGGCAAAAAGCATGTTTGATTTCTCAGGGCTTTTAGTGACTTGGAGAAAGATACTGTATTTTTCAAAGTTGTTCTGCTTAGTCCAGTATACATACATTAAAAAACAATCCAACCAATGTTTGACCTCAGCTTTTGCATGTTCTGTAGCAATAGTAGTAACTGTGAGAGAGACCTTGGAGTCCTAGTGGACAATCACTTAAATATGAGCCAGCAGTGTGCTGCAGCTGCCAAAAAAGCCAACACAGTGCTGGGCTGCATTAACAGAGGGATAGAATCAAGATCACGTGAAGTATTAATACCACTTTACAATGCCTTGGTAACGCCACACTTGGAATACTGCATCCAGTTTTGGTCACCACGATGTAAGAAAGATGTTGAGACTCTAGAAAGAGTACAGAGAAGAGCAACAAAGATGATTAGGGGACTGGAGGCTAAAGCATATAAGGAAAGGCTGCTGGAATTGGGTATGTCTAGTTTAATGAAGAGAAGGACGAGAGGGGACCTGCCTCCAGAAGCGGTGAATGCTCCAACACTGGAAGTTTTTAAGAAGAGACTGGACAGCCATTTGTCTGAAATGGTGTAGGGTTCCTGCCTGAGCAGGGGGTTGGACTCGATGACCTCCAAGGTCCCTTCCAACTTCATTATTATTATTATTATTATTATTATTATTATTATTATTATTATTATTATTATTATTATTATTATTATAGCAGTGTTCCAATATCTCAGGGGATGCCACAAAGAAGAGGGAGTCAAGCTATTTTCCAAGGCGCCTGAAGGCAGGACAAGAAGCAACGGGTGGAAACTAAGCAAGGAGAGAAGCAACCTAGAACTAAGGAGAAACTTCCTGACAGTTAGAACAATTAACCAGTGGAACAACCTGCCTCCAGAAGTGGTGAATGCTCCAACACTGGAAGTTTTTAAGAAGAGAC
>NW_015405732.1:0-2619 GCF_001527695.2 Protobothrops mucrosquamatus
ACTCAAATGAACAATTTTTATCAATATGGAGAAGATGGATTGTTTATATTCAAAATAAGCATAGAATGGTGGAATATAAGTTAGGTTTTTAATTTTTTTTTTATTTTTATACATATATATATATATTTCACCTACTTATGTAGAATAACGTTTTGTGGAGTTAGGGATATTAATACAAGGTTACTTTTAGTTGAATAGTATCCTGGGATTAGGTTTGGGAAGTCCGGGTGGGGGGTGGGGGGGGGTTTTCAATTGTGATGTATTTGTGATGTGTTTTTTTCTATGTTGAAAACAATAAAAAAAAATTTGAAAAAAAAAAACAAAAAAAAAACTAAAACTAATTTTCAGTGATAATGCATTTTACAAGGAATTTACAACTGCAGTACGCTATGTGGGCTTCAAAATCCAGGTGACCACTAGATGGCAGGAAGGAGCTAGAACTCCCAGTAACTCTTTGCTGCCCTCCTAGAATTTTTATAGCACTGATAAAGCAGCCCTAGATTTTATTCTGAAAAGAAGGCTGTACAATCTGCAGTATTAATTAAACTACATTAAATATATTAAGGTTCAGCAGTTGTGACATTCTTCAGGTCTGGATGCTTTGTTTGTAACATATAAAGTTACTTAGTTGATTTTCAGTGCATTTCAGAAGGGAGAGAGATTTTTGTTTTTTTCATAAAGCAGTGAATGCAAATATTTTCTGAATATATCAAATAGGGTTGCCTTGAGCAATTCTGGAAGCTAAAGGGTCATTTTTGGAGAAGCAATCATTAAAGCATTACAAGTGATTCTTGCTTATAATTATTGTATTTATCCAAGGTACGAAGGTTAGTTTCAGATATCTTCAGAAATACTGTAAAGCAGGGGTCCCCAACCCCCAGTCCATGGACCAGTACCGGTCCGTGGCATGCCAGCAACCGGTCTTGCACAAACAAGCAAAGCCCCATCCACGAGATGCAGGCAGCACATAGAACCATGCACCCTCTGGTCCTCCCTCCACCGAACCAGTCCCTAGTGCCCAAAAGGTGAGATGATTGCAGTAGAATTAACTAGGGTACTCCTATGATAGGATTCTGCTATTTTTTTATTATGCTTAATTGTCATAATAACATTTTTTTGGTTTAAATTATGCCTTTCAGCTGGATGTTCCACACCTCATACTGTTTACTTACTCTGTCAGGAATCTATTTCTGATTATTACTTTGGTCAAGCCCATATATATATATATATATATATCAATATATATATCAATAAATAGCTGAAGGCTAATTCTTACAGAAGGTAAAATTACAGTCTTGTTCAAAATAAGACAATATTTCATCTAATTCATTATTGATGCAGAAACAGGACTTGTGACTTTTATTTTACTTTCCAATGAATGTATGTCTTTGCATTACACTGAGGCAGGCAGTTGAGACATCTAATCAATTATCTGTCCTGATCATGGTGCTGCCAAAAAGTTCTTCCTCTGAAACTTTCTACGAAAGATCTTTGGGCTGAGGACTGAAACCTGGAACCACTGGAAGAAAAACCAAAGAGACCCCCCCCCTCTCTCAAGTCCAGCTGTTTCCTGTTTCTCAATGTATGCAGATCTTGGAGGCAATCGAGCTTCTTTTGCCTCACAATATATCAATGTGATTTGCCACCCAAATGTTTCCTCTGGAATGGCCAATTCCTTTCACTGAAATGCTTCAGTATTTAATCGAACCTGTAAAGGAATTCCACCACTGAGCAACACTGTGGAAAAAAGAACGTTAGTTTCACATTCAGACATGTGCCTCTTTGCTCGATAAAGCACTGCTTCTAGGAATTGCCAGAAAACTCAGTGTGTGAATTTGAGACATGATTCTAATTCAAGATAGGATTAGAACAATCTAAAGTAGGCTTAGTTGCTATGGTGCAGAAGGCAAAGTTCTGGTTGTTAACAAAAACATCATGTACATTCCATATGCTTTGTAGCGGGCTTACAGGAGATCTTTCAGAGTAAATTCATATGATTGAGTAAACCAATTATTTTACCATCTCATGCAAAACCTCAACCTGATTTTAGGCCATCTAGTGGTAGCCAATAGATTGCTTTTTGGTTGCTATTAAGAAATCCATGACAGTAAATAATAAAGAAGAGAACAAGAATGTAGCCTGTTGAGCACATTGGATGTTGTAAGACAGCTTATGAAGATGGCATTTAGAGAATGTACTCTGTATAGAGAGGACGTTTTCTGCTTAAATATATCCAATAGTTGCAGTGCAGAGCTTAAACCAAGAGTTCAGTCTCTAAAATAAAATGTGTCTACATGTACAGTTTCAATGGGTGTAAAATAACCGTGTATCATTCCAGATGCAAACAACACACTGACAAATAATTAATTGTGACTTGTCGATGTAAAGGTGGCCTTGGTATTCTGCAGGAACTGCTTATTCCTTAAAAAAGTAACACTATATAGTAGTGCGTAGATACACTCTTCTTCTGTAAAAAGAATTGTAGCCCATGAAAATGGGTGTTTTGCTTCATTTGTTAAGCTTTGTTGCTGCGGTAGACTTTAATGCGCTAAGAAAGACATAGCTTTTTAGTTGCATTTACTACTGGAGATTTGCAATCATCAGTGCTATTATTTTATA
>NW_015405733.1:0-2619 GCF_001527695.2 Protobothrops mucrosquamatus
AGAGGACCATAAAGCTCACCAGCTATCTTCTGGAAAATAATATATGGTAGCCATTTATCAATGTTCAAAGAAACGTAAGTCAGCAGGTTAAAATATATATTCAAAATATGATTCATATTTTCTTAAATATTTGCAAAAGTAATACAACTATTAGGGGAGAACTATTATACTATTTTCATAAACGGCAAGTTATTCTATGTCATTGTTTTGGAAATGATCCTGATAGTGTTCAAATGACTTGATGTAATATGAAAACCCATGGTATATAGTTCTAGATGAAATCAATTTCGTAGTTTGAGTTTATTGAGCTTGAAATTCAAATTCTATGATCAATTGTGATGCCCCAAGCATTTGTCTGTCAGGACAATTAAGTCTGAATGGTCTGACAAGTATGGCTGCCCACTGTGCTGAAGGGCTATTTACTAAATATAAACTAAGAGATGTGATAATATAGTATCGAAGGAAGCAATGTAAGCACTGCTCCACTACATTTTGAATATGGTCATCACTCTTTAGGATTCATAGTTTACTCTCTTCTATTTGAACAGTTTGTCAACTAGAAAATAAGAGGGTCACCCCTGGTGAAACATAAGATAGATACCACTCTATCACTCTAATTTTATAGCTGAAGAAAAAAATGAAGTAGAATGATGATGATTTTGATTTTGATGGCCACCCATCTCATCTAAGTAACTTTGGGCAGCTCACAACATTAACAATAAGCTCACCTGGGGGAAATTGATCATCTTGACAGGTATCATGGATTCCAGCAATCTGAATTAAAACAGATTGTACAGATTAATAGCTAGAAAGAAAGCATCTGATTACTTAGACAGCCATCCCATTTAAACATCTGTTGGTTTCCCTAGCAAATAAAGTAGGTTATGAAAAAAAATGTAAGAATTGATATAATAGAAGCAGAATTATCTCTCCATACATAATCTTTACACAGCGATGCTCATATCAACCCTATGCCTTAAGGTGAAGCAAGGAAAAGAAGAGAAAGGTATGACTAATTCATAAAGTTGCATTTCTTGCTGTTTTTCTGTGATCAAGACAATGGTCACAGAAGCGATGGGACCCAGAAATGAAGTTTCTTAATTTTAATTATTAGTAAAGTAGGGACAGATTAATAGAACTTTGAATCAACATTTACTGGATAAAACTGCTAAGTCAAATACATCTGTTACAATTAATATCCTATAGTTTTGCAGGTCATTCTTTCATCTTCTGTTTTTTAAACACTCTTTGAAGAAGGAAAACAGAGCTAAGAATACCTTGAATACCCCCCCCCCCACTTGTGTAAAGGCTTGAAAAAGACTTGCAATAGAAAACAAAAACAAAACCATTTCTAAGCCTGGACAATATTTATGGAATTGAATAGCTTTTTTTTTTCATTAGCACAAAACAATATCAATGATGGATAAATGCTTTTATTCACAATGACAGCTCTGTAATGAACATAATTAAACTATTAATTGAACTGTTAATAAGGAGCACCTCTATGAATGGCACTGATAGATAAGGCAGCTGATAGGTTTACAGGCTTGCTTACCTGTTCCGAACTTGGTTTGGCTCAACGTCAAAGTAGGGCCGGAGGATATCAATATTAGCATAGAGGTTGAAGGCTTTTGAGGCTTGTCTCTTTCCAGCCTGCCACATCTTAAAAAAGAGAAAATATTAATTAAACATGCTCTCTTTCTCCTTCTGAAGAATTAGAGAACTTTTAAAAAAAACCCAAAACCTGCAGATCAAGATCATTTCTAGTACACTACATCAAAGCAGAATTACTTAGTACAGGATTATAATGTAGAGAAAGATACTATAGGTCTAGATATTTTCCCCCTTAACTCCATGAACAAGATTTACTTTACTTCTGACATAAGGAAATAAAACCAATTTTTCATAGATAATAAGTATTGACTATGCAATTTGGTTAATACACTCTGCTAAACCATGTTTTGATTAAACTTAATTTATTGCTGAAATTGAACGGTTAGAGTCAAATGATACCCTAACTTATAAATCACAATAATATCGTTTGTACAGTATGGCATGAGTCTTATCTAATGATTCGAGATTTTGGGTGGTAAAGATGTCCCATATATTTTCTATGTAAACCACATATTGCTGATCTAAAAAAGACAGACATAAATTTAAGATCAATATTGTATTCCTCCAATTTTGAGCATAAACCAATCTGGAAGCCGTTAGAATGTGTAGCATCAAATAGAGTATGCCTTTGTCATATTTCTGCGTTGTTATACCTAATAGGAAAAATTCTGGTTTTAACTCTACCACTCGCTCTAGTATTTCTTCCAACCATTCTTTAACCTTAGTCCAAAAATCACAAGCTCGCGGGCACTCCCACCACATATGATAGTATGTTCCAATTGCCAGATTACATTTCCAACATTTAAAAGAAATGTTGGGACCCATTTTAGTTAATCTTATGGGTGGGAGATGCCATCTATAAAACATTTTATAGAGGTTTTCTTTGTAAGAGGTGGCCAGAGTAAGCTTCTTATTCCTTGCCCATAATTCTTGCCAGATGTGCAGATCGAAGTTTAAACCAAAATCCTTACTCCATTTTAACATAGTTACTTTTACTTGTTCTTC
>NW_015405734.1:0-2619 GCF_001527695.2 Protobothrops mucrosquamatus
GATTACTTAAGCATACATTGAAATGAGAACTGACCGGAAGTTGTCAGCGCTTCTTCCTCTGTTGTTACATCTGGTGTTTGGGAAGTTTGTCTATCCACATCGCTCGTTTCTGAAAACCGTAGTACGATATCAAATATGAGATATCAATCTAGCAATAGAGAATGTACACTGAGGTGATTGTGCTACTGCCACATCCGGTGACATTTCATCTGGTAGTCCGTACGGAACATACTTGCTGTTACTAGTAGTGAAATAGGAAGAGTGATTGGCGCAGTCGATTGGCGCCATTAAGGACAACATTTGTGGAAAAATAGCGAGATACATGAGTTCGTCTGTTGCCTGACTGAATGAAGTGGTGACGTGTGCTTGTATTGTGCTTGTATTTGCTCGACATGTGTAATTTCCCGTTGTTTCCATTGTACCACCGAAATGTATACACCCAAAGCAGTGCTCATCCATCACATGTAGTCAGTCCATGTGTGAATGTGACTAGCATTGAGCAACAGAATTGCATAATAATGCTCGATGAAAGACAAGTGGTGAGCAGCCTTTGTGAAATTGCATTGCAACTTCTCTAATGATACCTCATTCCGTGTTCTATTTTGTACTGTGCCACTGAAGAGTCACCAGCTGCGCTATTACTCCGACATCGCGTTCATGTTGGAGCGAATGAAAGCGTGCACATGGTGATGCGTGGCAGAGAGAAAGAACTGATTAAGAGATAGATCGGTCTACAGAAGAGCAACGTGGTGGTGAGGCTAGTACGTACAAATCATCACCAGATTGCCACAAGTGAGGTACAACGGGACACTTGTGAAGACCTTAGGTAATTGTCGTGCGGAATCAATTCGCTCGCCCGATTGACTGGACAACAACGTGGAGTGAACGATTGAATGAATGAATGAATGAACGAATGAATGAATGAAGGAATGAATGAATGAATAAATGAATGGAAGAATGAAGGAATGAATGAGTGAAAAAATGGATTACAAATGCCCTCTATTCGAACGGCTACCGCGGTAGTGTGCACCTACCAGCTATGCTACACCTATCGAGCTATTCAACTGGATGAACTAATGCAACCGATATAAGTGACTGCAATCAATCGATGTTCAACATTGAAGTGACGATATAATTGAGAAATAATACTCGCCTGTTGTATCACGTTCCGTCGAGTGTGCTTCAGAAGACGTGGTCACTGCAGCAGTGCTCGTCTCTTGGCTCACAGATGGCGCGCCTGAAATGTGATGTTTAGCATGAGTTCGGGTTCGGGCACATTATGCTCAGCGTGTATGCATGCATTTGTCTACAGTCGAGACGAATGTACAAGTTTCCGTTGTGTGACCATGTATTCATGGGTTGCATTTGACTGACTTATTTATAACTGAAATTGTATGCACCAATTATTCGCTGCATAAGGCAATTAATGTTTGTCCAATATACAACGAATTTCTCACACAAGCTACGCGTGTGTGTGTTGTACAAATGTGGCATGTTCACATTTGCAAATGAAATTGGACCATGGTGACACAGCGGGTGGATTTGCATTCTTCCACAAGGCTGCAGTCACACGCCGGCACAAGGTGTGTAATTCGAAGGTGTTTGCTATGAATCGGTCAAATGAGAATGCCAACGTATCATAATGGGCAAGATGCGTGGGTAAGTAGAGCAGGTTGAAGCACTGAGACAAGAGAGGAAATATAGTGTAGTAGAGAACACGCTGCGTGATGTGCAACAATGGATGCAGAGTGAGGTTGCGCATTGCATTTTCAGTTGACAATAACAATGGTATTAGTTGAGCGTGATTCTCAATCTTTCGTCATCATGGTTTGGGACGAAAGCAATGTGAACGATTGCAATTGGTGTGCGTGTGTGACCATGCGCTCAGTTTGCAATTGTGCGGCATAACAATGGCAATTGCAGTTGCAGTCGCGATTGCAAGACAACATTTGGGAATTGACGAGGTGCAGCGAACTGTCAAATGCTCCTATCAAGTTGTCTACCATGACGTGAACTCTTGTGAAGCAGTGTGGGGCCCATGCGAATTACATGTCACGTTGTGTTCATGAGGTCATGAGTTCACGAGTTGTCTGCTAGTCTTCGCCTCATTGCATTACAACCGGTGTATTTGACGTCTACAGATGTGTGTACGTTGGACAACACTTGGCTTCGCATGCAACATCCGACTGGCCGTGGCTCGATTTCCAGTCTGCTACAGCAATGCGACACACTAGTTTGGAACTTCACTATGCGGTCAAGTGTCGGATATGAAATGAATCGGATGAATTGTTAATTTGCGCTGCATTTACCTTATCATGCGTGCAGTGATAAATATGACGCGGTGTAGTAGCATCGTTGTGGTACGTATGAGGGTTTGAGAGAACACCAAGGTGTTTGTAATGCAATGTTCGCGCTTCAGTGTGCAACAAATTCACCATTCACATCGTTTTACATAAGTTGTCCTAATATACTTGCATATGGATGCACAGTATGCATCCACAGTGTGCACTAGTCGATGGTATATTTGCAATGCGACAGACAGTGCCACGAATGATGCATGCCACACATAAATATATCATCACAATACTCAATGTTGCAGATGCAATACTGGAGCAAACA
>NW_015405735.1:0-2618 GCF_001527695.2 Protobothrops mucrosquamatus
GAAAAGGTCCTTTTTCAAGAGGCAACTGAACTTTCTTTCTTCTACTCTTCCCGTCCTCTCCTTTCTAGCAATATAGTACTCAATGGTTTTAACTCCTTTAAAGTCAACCACAGAGTCCGCCTTTTGGGCACAGATGTTGCCTGTTTGACTCCGGATAGGTGGCGGAAAACACGGTTGTCTGGCGTTTGCACGATTTCCTCCCTGATTAAAAGCTATCAAGTAATTTTTGACTCCTAGCAACTAACCTTTGCAACTGAGCCAAGTGAAATAGTGAAATGTGATGCTGGTTAGCTTGTGAGGATTAGCTACGTGCTGAGCCCTAAAGGTTCATGACGGTTTTACAGAATTACAGTTTTTTTTTATGGGTGACTCTCAGTGGAGATCAAAACCTCTCTACACCCGAAATCTTTATGACTTCTTTAATGTGGCTCCCAAGGTTTTAGGACATAGCAGCAACATCAGGGCAGATGCTCCAGAGGAGCCAACTTCACTCCTGCTGGCCATTGCTGCATCCAAGAGCACCCACCATGCCAGCTTCATTCCTGAAGGAGGAGAATGTAGATCTGCTAAATGCTATGTACATCTGTAAATTTGCTTGCACAGAAGTCTCCATTAGGTCACAAAGAAAGTGGTCCCTTAACGCCATGAAGGGAAAGGCAGGCGGGCCATTTCACAGTTTTATATAATCAAAGCTAATTTCAGTATGCTGAAAAGGAAACAGAGTTCTAGGGTAGAACCCCAGCCTGTAACAGATTTTGGTCCTGATGAATCCTTATCAGACAACGCAGATATTCTGTGGATTAACAAACCATGGGTGCATTCTTTACTGCGCATCTGTGCCATCATCAGTGTCATTTCCGTGTGCATGAATACCCCAAAGACCTTTGAGCATTATCCTCCCCTTCAGTATGTGACATTTGCTCTTGATACATTGCTGATGTTTCTCTACATGGCAGAGATGATAGCAAAAATGCACATCCGTGGCATAGTCAAGGTGGAGTGTTCATGTTGTGCCAGAGCTGGAACTGCACCAGAATCTGAAAGATCTCCTTAATAGATGTCTTCAGGTGCTATTTTGCAGTATCTGTAATTATAAAGATACAGCTACATAGTTGATTACAGCTGATGACATTATAATCAATATAAGCCTTGAAAAGTTTTAGATATTGCTATGAACGTTATATAAGCCTTGTTATAATTTAAAAGGGATAAATACTATTTTTCCTTATCAAAGGTCTGTGTGCCTCAGATAAAGAAAATCTGCAAGATACCCCAAATTTTGCTTCAGTAAAAGGTTGATATTTTAGACAATGTAAATCATGCAAATTTCAGCTGTATTTTTTCCTCAATGAGCTGATACTTCCAGTCCTCGTGGTGGAATTCCCTACGTTGCAAGTGGAATGAAAATTCATTGCAATTGTGATTATCCTGTTTAATGAATTCATTACAATTCAGTCAAATGAATTCATTGCTTAGTATTTGGAGTATGTTCTAATCTAAACCAACCATAAGGTTTGTGTTTAACTCCTTTTTTAACATGACTTTTTCTTTCTTTTTCTTTTTGCTATTGCTGCTGTCACAAAACGTTATTGATTAATATCTTGATGCATTAGATTTTTTACACAATTGCTGTCATAGGTTCTCAGCTTTGCCAAAAAGTATAACATAACTTTGTCAGTTGACTTAATCAAGGTTACTTAGCTATGTAATAGGCATATCCTATTCTTATCCCATCACAAAAAATCCAAATGCAGAAGTAGGGTTCTAGATAGGCAAGTGATGTCAATGTTAATGTGCATCTAAATCTAGGGTCTTCCAGTAAAGTAGGATACATGCTGAAGCCTTTAGCTACAGTGTGTACTGCTTGGAATCCCAAGTAATAATTCAGCTTTCAGATAAAACTGGATATAGCTATAAATTCATTATTTAGCACAAAAGGGCGATGGGATAAAAATCTCAAGTTATCTGGATATTGTTTCAACTTATAAACATCAAAATGCTTTTGTGAATCTCAAATCAGATGACTTTCTAACAGTAACTTTCAACAGTCAGAGATGTAATTTTTTGGCTTCCTGAAGGAGTTTCTCTTACAGATGAAAGAAAAATGTGAAGCTAGGCCTTTCTCTATGTTTCCTTATGTTTTCATTATGTATACTGGTGCCATTGTGCAAAATAACTATGTTGCAATTAAAAATTATTCATTCAGTGGGAAAAAAAATAAAAATAAAATAAAATAAAAGCTATCAAGTAATTTTTGACTCCTAGCAACTAACCTTTGCAACTGAGCCAAGTGAAATAGTGAAATGTGATGCTGGTTAGCTTGTGAGGATTAGCTATGTGCTGAGCCCTAAAGGTTCATGACAGTTTTATAGAATTACAGTTTTTTTTATGGGTGACTCTCAGTGGAGATCAAAACCTGTCTACACCCGAAATCTTTATGACTTATTTAATGTGGCTCCCAAGGTTTTAGGACATAGCAGCAACGTCAGGGCAGATGCTCCAGAGGAGCCAACTTCACTCCTGCTGGCCATTGCTGCATCCAAGAGCACCTACCATCCCAGCTTCATTCCTGAAGGAGGAGAATGTAGATCTGCTAAATGCCACGTACTTCTATAAAT
>NW_015405736.1:0-2618 GCF_001527695.2 Protobothrops mucrosquamatus
CTGGCCTAGGGGAAAATTTTAATGGGGTCTTAAAGCAATTTTATATTAACTTGACCAAATTACTAATATTTGTTTTTACTTATGTTTTTAAATTGTAGTTTTTGGGGATTAGTGTTTTATCTGGTTGTTAGCCGCCCTGAGTCCGTAAGGAGAAGGGCGGGATATAAATTAAATTAATAATAATAATAATAATAATAATAATAACTTTATATTAAATATAGTAAATTTATTATACATATTCTAGATTGTTTGATCTGCTCAGGAGCCGTGGTGGCGCAGTGTTTAGAATGCAGTATTGCAGGCTAATTCACTGCCCACTGCCAGGAGTTCAATCCTGACCGGTTCAAGGTTGACTCAGCCGTCCATCCTTCCAAGGTCGGTAAAACGAGGATCCAGATTGTTGGGGGCAATATGCTGACTCTGTAAACTGCTCAGAAAGGGCTGTAAAGCACTATTGAGTGGTATAAGTCTAAGTGCTATTGTTATTCTATTTATTTAATGTTAAGCTGTCTTGTTTTACCATCTACATTGTATTGGAATTTTTTATTCTTTATAGTTTACAAACTATGGTTTATAGTTTGGGGAGTGCCAGTGTGATGTAGTGAACTTACTGGCCTAGAAATCAGGAGACTGTAAGTTCTAGGCCTCTCTTAGGTATAAAAGCCAGCTGGATGACTTGGGACAGTTACTCAGCCCAACTCTATTTGGGGGAAAATAGTAATTAGAAGCATTAGGTATGTTTGCTGCCATGAGTTGGCTAACATTATTTTTTAAAAAAAAGTTTGAGTAAAAAAATTGAATAATCATAGTTTTAACATCAATATAAGGACAATTCCTATAGTCAGATCTTAATGTTATAAAGTTTTACAATTTTATGCTAGTAATTCCTATATTTTATTCAACTCTCACTCTATACCTTAAATTCGTTTTCCAGGACTGATTGTAATTTTATATATATTATACTCTATGACTAGAATAAAAATGTTGATGAGATTATACTAGTTTTAAATGGAAATTAATTCCTATTCTAAGGAAAAGATATGATATGGATGTCTCTTGATTTAAGTGAGTCATGCAGCATACATAAAAAGCTTTAAAAGGTTTTGAAAAGGGTTGAGGCTCCCTGTGTGGGAACATACAGTAAATGAAGCTACTTTGCCTAAAGAAGCTTTTGACAATTTAACAATCTGCCAGCTGAGCAGTGAATTTAAAATGGTGAATGCTTGACAGGAAGTTAGTTTTACAGTTCAATGTGCTCAGACGTGAGAAAAAAAATTGCTAAAATGTTTGTAAAGGAAATTTAGTGTCCCGCAAATAGATATTTGAACAGAGAATATTTTCTGGAATGAAACAGTGAAGCTAATCTTTTTATTTAAATCTGAGCTGTGCTTTTTATGCTAAACCCAGTGATTCCTGAAAAGATAAATCAATATTGTTTTTGTTTTCCTAATTTCTGGTAGATTGTATTGGATTACAAAGTATCCGGAAATATGGATTAAATGCCTTTCTTAAAAATTACAGTAGATTGGGAAAAATCTGATTTTAAAAAAGAAATTAACCACTTTAGGTTTGCAGAGGCATTTTCTTAAAGTAGTCTTTGTTGTGTGTGGTGTGCATATGTATGGATTCACATACAAATATGTATTTTAAACATACTTCAGAAACACAAAGTGTCTGGACCAATGTAATCACAGAAACAGTTATGAAACAAATGTAGAACGTTTATATCGTTATGTGCCTCAAGTTGCAGTTTCATTATATAAGAAGCCAGTATGATTGCATCTTGATGCTTGTAATGTCCTTGTTATTTCTAACCATCCATTTCCAAATAAGCATTTAGTACCCTCAAATGTTGCCCAACGTGATGAAGAGTGGATGGGATAGAACAAGCTAAAGTTAAATTTGGTGTGCTGTTAGAAAATTGATTTGGGTGGGTTGCATTCATTCTGAAAGAGTGTCCATGATCTTCAGCTGTCACTAAATTCACAAGTAGTAGTTATGGCAAGTAGTGCTTTTGTGCAATTATGCTTGGTGTGCCAAATGCAACCCTTCCTGAGCCAGCTGGATTTAGTAACTGTTATTCAAGCCTTTGTTATATCCTGTTTGATTATTAGAATGTACTCTACATACCGTAGTTATATTGGTGCAAAGTAAGGCAGCTATGTTGCTAACATTTTAGATAGGTTTAGAGATAATGCCAATTGCCTTTTGGATCCAAAGACTTTGTTCTGTTTCTTTAAAGCTCCAAAGACTTACAGCCTGACTCTCTTAATCTTTCTTACTGCAAACCTCTTCATCTGACTCTTTTGAAGACGTCCCATTCTGACATGTGGGAGGGGGGCAGATTATTTAAATAGCTTAAAATGGTATTTAGGCTCCCTCTCCCTCTGCCCCCCCCACCCAAGGATGAAGCAACCAGCATGGCCATGAATGCAAGTGTTCAGATGTAAAGTATAAATGCACAATTTTTCCTTTTTGGTCAGCTTCCAAGAGGTGTCTGGCTGACAGTCATTGGAAACAAGATATTGGACTTATTCAGCCTCCCTTTTCTTCTCTCAAATGCGTTATCTTTCAACTTTTATATGCCTAACCAGATTATCCAAATTATGAGAGTTAAA
>NW_015405737.1:0-2618 GCF_001527695.2 Protobothrops mucrosquamatus
CAATTAATAAATACTGATGCATCAGACAGATGTTTTCCTTGGGGCCCCCGGGCTACATCTCCAGATGGCCACCATGTGCTTAGCAACCCCAGATTATTTCCCTATAGAGCCCAGGGTGACTTTTAATTAGGTCTGATATCTAATTTAGGCAGGTGTAGTTAGATAAGATGACTATGAGTAGGGCTGCAGAATGATATTTCTCTCTGGCTGTGATGTGGTAACTCTCTTCACAAAATGGGCTGGAGAAGTGACAATCCAATCTGCTGGATTCTGCCAAACCATTTTGGATCTCCTCCCTTTCTCATCCATGCTAAAATAAGCCCTTCCTGCTGTACTGTACATATATGTCTTGTTCCTCAGTATGCAAAACATTACAGATGTTTTTTCTCTGTAGGAGTTGGATTAGATTAAGAGACAGTTTAAATCAGAAATTTGGCAGTTGCTTTGCAGAATGATGCTCACTGAGCTATAATTGTAGCTGTTAAGGTTGATAAGAAATGGCAGCCTATATCATCTATCCAGCATTTTATTCCACATGTCATAGATAGTGAAAGAGACAGATAGCATTTTAAGGCAGAGAGAAGGGCTAAGGTTGAGTTTCAAAGTATCTCTGCTTTCTTACCTCCTATCTTTCAAATCGTCATAGAGGATTAGCAACTGTATTGTTTCTCAGTGATGGATAAAATGATAAGACCAAATAAGCAGAGAAAAAAGAGAACTTAATAAATCTGAACATAGTGTCTGATCTTCTTAATGCACAGCAAAATAAACTGATGTCAAGCTTATCTGTGTATTAATAAAATTTATGAGAAAAATAAGACAAGGAAATAAGGAAAGTAAGATATATATTCCAAGAGTTTGATATATTAAATCTATAGGAATGGAGTCCTTAGCTTAGTGGGTGCCTACTGATGCTAGGACATTTATGATGGCTTTAGTCCTGGCCATTAGCCTAGTGGTTAAGACACTGGGCTTGTCAACTGGAAGGTTGGCAGTTTGAGACCCAAGCACTGCATGACAGAGTGAGCTCCTGTTCTTGCCTCAGCCTCTGCCAACCTAACAGTTTGAAAGCATGCAGATGCAAATAGATAAATAGATAATATTTTGGTGGGAAGGTAATCATTTTAGTGAGAAGTATTCCATGAGCCTCAGCTAGTGGTGGGATTCAGCCAGTTTGCACCACTTTGGCAGAACCGGTAGCTAATTTTTTGTTGCCCAGGCCCAGAATGGACTTCCGGAAGCAGCATCCACACAGAGAACGGGTTGTTCAACTGGTTGTTCACATATTTGAATCCCACCACTGGCTTCAGCTCATAGTCAGACTGGCCACAAAACCACAAAGTATCTTCAGAAAACGCTGGCTCCCTCAGCTAGGAAATGGAGATGAGCACTGCCCCCTAGAGTCAGACATGACTGGCAAGGGAAAACCTTTACCTTTTTTTAAAAAAGTAGTTTAAAAAAATCACAAAATCATCAGATCTCATGATATCCCGTCACTCTTTCTCAAAATCTGATAAACTGTATATGATATTATGGGGATGCAATCATTTACATCTTGCAACATTGAACCAAATCTTACCATTTAATTTTTAAATATTTTACTGGGGTTATTGTATGAAGTGCATGAAGATACCAGAGCCTTAAAAAAGTTGACATCCCCTGCTTATCTAAATCTTTCTTTCTAATATGGCAACTTACATTATAGAAAGCAAATATGGATGATTTTAATTGGCAAAGTGGAAACACTGCTAATAAATCTTTAATAGCTTAATGCTTCACTGCATAAATCTTTCACCATGAAGTTGTCTGCATTAACACAAATGTTTGAATCTTCGTCTTAAAATTCCCAGAGTCTTATACTTTCAGCTTTATTCCAGACATTGTTTTGGTTATTATAGATTACTCTAAGGATAATCTTCAGCCACTTGCTTAGATGAGTGTTATGTTGATCACTTTGTGGGAACTCCAAAACATTTCTAAAATATTCTTGTCCATAAAAATACCAGATGGTTGCTCTATATTTCTGCTTTAATATATTTTTAGTTGAGTAATAAACCTTTTGAATCATACTTTCAGATGCAAAGTATATTGTGATGGATTGTGTCTACAAAAGGGGAGGTGATGTGTTGGACTATAATGAAGAGACAGTCTCTCCTAGCCACTCCCTAGATCTCCTAGGGTATATTGTTTAGAATTAGAGTAGTAGTACCAGAGTCTGGCAAGAACTGAACTTTGGATGAATTTCTAATTTAATAAAAATAAGATCTTGGGCTAATATGATAGCACTGTTCCAATATTTGAGGGGATGCCATGAAGAGGGGGTAAACCTATTCTCCAAAGCACCTGAGGGCAGGACAAGAAGAAATGGATGGAAACTAATCAAGGAGAGAAGCAACCTAGAACTGAGGAGAAATTTCCTGATTCGGTCGCGGCCTCGATAACAGCGGAGGCCGCGACGGATTTGAATTTGGAGGCTGCGGACTTGGGAGTTAGAGGCCGCAGCAGCTGTGAGGCTGCGGCAGCTATGGAAGCCGCGACTGAAGCCGCGACGGAGGCCGCGACGGAGACGACAGCTGCATCTAGACCCGGACCCGGCTGCGACGGCCGGGGAGGCCGCG
>NW_015405738.1:0-2617 GCF_001527695.2 Protobothrops mucrosquamatus
CTGTTTTCAATTTAAACTGTTAAATCTGAATTAATATGAGAACATTGGGTTATTAAGGTAACCACAAGGAATTATTGAAATAAGATATTGAAATCATTTTCTCATTTTCTTCCTTCTGATGTTTTTATTTATCACCATTTACACATGGAAAAAATTCAGAGAAGAGCAACTAAGATGATCAAAGGCCTGGAGACTAAAACATATGAAGAACGGCTGCAGGACTTGGGTTTGGCTAGTCTAAAGAAAAGAAGAAATAGGGGAGACTGGGCAGCAGTATTCCAGTATTTGAGGGGCTGCCACCAAGTAGAGGGGGTTACTTTATTCTCCAAAGCACCAGAGGGAAGGGCAAGAAACAATGGTTGGAAACTGATCAGAGAGAGAAGCAACTTGGAATTAAGGAGAAACTTCCTGACAGTGAGGACAATTAACCAGTGGAACAGCTTGCCTCCAGAAATCGTGGGTGCTCTATCACTGGAGATTTTTAAAAAGAGGCTAGACAGTCACATTGTCTGAGATGATATAGGTCCTCCTGTTTGAGCAGGGGCCTGGACTAGAAGACCTCTAAGGTTCCTTCCAGCTCTATTCTATTCTAAATTCTAAATTTTGTTTGAATTTTTTTATGTTTAAATGCATCCTCTTGCATGATTTCATCAATATGCTTGAGCCCTGTATTTTTCAAAATATTTTGCATCCCAGATCCCTTTTAAAATTCATTCACTTCACTCTCAAACTCCCAGGACAGAGAGTTATCGAGAGTCATTTTTAAATCCATATAAATAAGTAACGAAGTAACTGTTCTTTAAGGACACATCCTCATGACACAGTCTTCTCTCCTGATCATGGTTGAGGCCACTAACATCATGCATTTGATCCAATGTTAATGGAGATCCATTTTCTCCTGACACAGGCTTTGCTATGTCCATGACTTGTGGTGTTTCAACAGAGACCATGGAAACCAAATCCCAGTCTCCACAAGCTGCTTCCTGTCATCTAAATACTGGCAGGTGTAGCATGGGCTCCTTATCCATAGAGGTAACACAAATACCCCAACTCAGTGGTAGTGAATCTATGGCGGCACTCAGAGCCCTCTCTGTGGGCACGCATGCTATGTCCCGGAGATGGCAACTGTCCCTCTTCAACCAGCCGCCCGCTAACTAGCCAAGGTCCCACGTGGCCGGATGCATCCCGGCACGGCTGGTTTCCCTCCCCCCATCCCGTCCCTCATGGCCTTGCATGCTCTCCTTTTCCCAGGCATGACCCACTGCATCACCTCCTCAGCTGTCAGCTGGCCATCCATCTCAGAGGCGGCTTCTTTGAACTGCTGGCAGTGGGCTGCGGAGCTCGAGTGTGCCGGTCAACGGGCCAGCAGGCTGTGGCTGCTGACGGGCACCGTCGGCCCCCATGCGCTCGCCCCCATGTGTGTGGGGGCCAATGGTGTCAGGCAGCATCCACCACTTGCCTTGCCCCATGGCAATGGCACTCCCGCCCTGCCGTGCCTCACCCCGCAGGACGAGCCTACTGCCCCACCTACCAGAGACCCCCTGGATTTCCCCCAACCCTGCCCACCCCCCACAGGTGTTCCTCCCCACGAGCAACGTTGAGGTGACCACACCCACCTTGGCCACACCCACCCAGTCTGCCATGACCACCACAGCCACGCCCACGCCCACCCAGTGGGCCATGCCCACCTGGCACAAGGTGATAAATAAGTGGGTTTTGGGTTGCAGTTTGGGCACTCTCTAAAAGGTTCACCATCACTGCCCCAACTGATAGCTGTACGATGGACCTGGGGGCCTGATGACTCAGCGGTTAAGAAGCTGAACTTGTCAGCTGCAAGGCTGCTCTCATTCTTGCCCACCTAGCAATTCAAAAGCGTCAAAATACCTGTAGATAAAATAGGTACACTTCGGTGGGAAGTTAATAGCGTTCCATATTTCGCCGTGTTTCTGCACCTGATGTCATGCTGGCCACATGACCGCAGAAATGTCTTCAAACAATGCTGGCTCCCTCCGCTAAGAAATGGAGATGAGCAAGACCCCCTAAAGTCGGGCGCAACTGGACAGGGGCAACATTTACCTTTACCTTACAATAGACCAGGGCTGGCTAAAGAAGGGCAATTACTTATTATTACTTTTACTTTTTAGATTTATACCCCGCCCTTCTCCCGGAGGACTCAGGGCGGCTTACAGCCAGTTCAAAAACAACTAATACAATACAATACAAAATTTAAGAAAATGATTAAAAATAAATATTTAAATAGGCCGCTTCTACTAAAATTTAGTTAAAACCAATTTAAAATACCCCTAGGCCAGTCCTGCCCGCTGAAATAACCAAGTCTTGAGGGCGCAGCGGAAGGAGGGGAGATCCGGAATCACCCGGATCTCTGGGGGCAGCTCGTTCCAGAGGGTGGGGGCTCCAACAGAGAAGGCCCTCCCCCTGGGGGTCGCCAGCCGACACTGTCTGGTTGACGGCACCCTGAGGAGGCCCTCTCTGTGGGAGCGTATCGGCCGGTGGGAGGTAATCTGTGGCAGAAGGCGGTCTCGGAGGTAACCAGGTCCAATGCCATGGTGCGCTTTAAAGATGATAATCAACACCTTGAAGCGCACTCGGAAGGCCA
>NW_015405738.1:11240-12485 GCF_001527695.2 Protobothrops mucrosquamatus
AGTAATATTAGTTATACAGCAGCAATCCTAAGTTATGATGAAAAAGTATGAAGTATTTTAAGACTATAAAAGCATAAAATATTCTGAACGCACATCAAATGGATTTGAGAGAAATTTTTACTATAGAGATATCTTGAGTCTAAGAATCAGCATGCTACGATTCTGAAAAGCTTGTATGCTACCATTCATTCAAATTCTATTTCTGCCTTCTCAAAAACTGTTGAGCATAAACTAGGTTCACTAATCACATTAAATCTGTGTGGATATCTAAAAGAAGGCCCGTCTTCTATGTCTTTTGCCCAGCCTTTACAATCAGACAGAGTTGTCATGCTATATAGGCCCTATCCCTTTAGAACAGCGGTTCTCAACCTATGGGTCGGGACCCCATTTGGGGTCAATCGACCATTTCACGGGGGTCGCCAAGCAAGGCTGTCCGCCATTTTTTTCCCCTTTTCCGAAGGGTGCCTTACCTCCCTTGAGCTGGGCCAGCTGGTGGTCGGCCTGCTCTGTCTCTGCCGCTTGCCAGCTACGCCTCGGCCGGCGCAGGGGGCGGAACCACGCATGCGCGGCGCTCCCGGGCAGGGAAAGTCCTTGACTTATGACCGGTTGGGTAGTCCTCGCCTTACAACCGGTTTAGTCCTCGACGTACGACCGGTTTAGTCCTCGACTTACGACCGGTTGGGCTCGCGGCATTAAAAAGGTTGAGAACCACTGATCTATAGCCTCCACCATGGTCATGTTCAAGAGAGCTGTGAAAACCTAGGTTTTCCCCAGGCCTTGAGTTAAAAGCGGGTAGTAGAGCCTACATGTTGAATTGTCTTTTAATGGTTGCTTTTCATCTGGAGTTGAGGTTTGCTGGTTTGTTTTATTGTACTATCTGATTATTTTTACTGCACATCACCCATGGTTATTGTAGAATCAGGCAGTTTTTTAAATTTCTAAAACAGAATTAAAATTAATCACAATGTGGCTTATAAAGAAGCAATGGATGGAAACTAATCAAGGAGAGAAGCAGCCTAGAACTAAGAAGAAATTTTCTGACAGTTAGAACAATGGAACAACTGAACAGCTGAAGAGGGCTTTCTCTTTGGAGGGAGCTGAAGACTCAGCAATAGCCCCAGAGATCTGGGAAAAAAGAAAACCACCCCCCGAGCCTCCAATAGACTATTTCACACAGCGCTGATCCCAGCGCTGTTGAAAAGGCTGTGGGTAGAGAAAGCAGAAGCCACCAATGTAATTAAGCTC
>NW_015405739.1:0-2617 GCF_001527695.2 Protobothrops mucrosquamatus
GTCCCTCCAGATGCCTTCTGCCAAACATGTAGGCTGGCTGGAAGAAGGAAGCGGAGGGACATCCAGTTTTGGTCACCACGATGTAAAAAAGATGTTGAGACTCTAGAAAGAGTACAGAGAAGAGCAACGAAGATGATTAGAGGTCTGGAGGCTAAAGCATATAAGGAACGGTTGCTGGAATTGGGTATGTCTAGTTTAATGAAGAGAAGGACGAGGGGGGACATGATAGCAGTCTTCCAATATCTCAGGGGCTGCCCCAAAGAAGAGGGGGTCCATCTCTTCTCCAAAGCGCCTGAAGGCAGGACAAGAAGCCACGGGTGGAAACCAATCCAGGAGAGAAGTAACCTAGAACTAAGGAGAAACTTCCTGACAGTGAGAACAATTAACCAGTGGAACAACCTGCCTCCAGAAGCAGTGAATGCTCCAACACTGGAGGTCTTTAAGAAGAGACTGGAGAGCCATTTGTCTGAAATGGTATAGGGTTTCCTGCCTGAGCAGGGGGTTGGACTAGATGACCTCCAAAGTCCCTTCCAACTTTATTATTACTACTACTACTACTACTACTACTATTATTATTATTATTATTATTATTATTATTATTATTATTATTATTATTATTATTATTATATGACATCACTTTCACACCTGGACAGGCAAAAAGCAAACAGACTACCACAGCAGACGTTGTTTCATTGAATCAAACTGGGAAAGCCTGGAATATGATGGAGGAGATTATATGATGGTTCAAATGAGAAGAAAAAAAATAAAAACAAACACAGAACTTATATGCAAGTGTTGGCAGTATAATTTTATACAGTAATATGGTGGAGCTGTTATCCTTTTTAAAGTTAATAATTCAAATGCCTCATTTTAATCCAGATTGCAGTGTGAGAAGGGAGATTATGATGACACCACCAGGGCTTCTTTCCAAGGTTTGCTAAATTCCTCAATGAGTAGGGACTTAATCTCTCAAATATCTTCACTGCGTAGCTGACGTTCTGACTTAAACACATTTCTGGCAGGTATTTGGGGGAAACTGCCTTAATTTAACAGAAGGATGAGACAAAAGCATACTTCATTGCAGTTAGCTAAATGACTACCTGATCGATTAAAAAAAGATAAAGGTTTCTCCTGTCTGGCCATGTCTGAGTCTAGGAGACGATGCTTATCTCTGTTTGTTAGCCGAGGGACCCACCATTGTCTGAAGATGCTTCTGTGGTCATGTGGCCACAATGGCTGCACCCCAAATGCGCAGGGAACGCTGTTACTTTCCCACCAAAGTGGTACCTATTTATCTACTTGCATTTGCATGCTTTCAAACTGCTGGATGGCAAAAATATGGGATCCTCTAATATATATATATATTTCCCCCCCAAAAGTGAGGGAGATGAAAAGCACAGCAAGCAATTCTCACGTAAGAGTTTCAGCCTCCAGGGCCAGGGCTATTCAGCAGTCAGAAGCAGCCCGGGATGCTAAAAACATGCAATATAAAATTTCATACAAGCCTGTTCTTGATATCAGCTAATGTCGGGACTTACAACATGACAGAAATCTTTGTAACAGCGGAAACATGAAGGGAACTCTTGAAAGACTGGATTCAGAAATTAGTAACTACAATATCAGTGCTGTTGGCAATGATGTCCAAAGGAATGACAGATGTGGAACAAATTTTATCTGATGAAAACAAATATTAAAAATGGAAGAGAAATGAGAGGCCGAGAGAATAATTTGGAAAAGGATGTTTTATTGGACATACGAAAGAAACTGGCTGAAGTTTTAAAAAAATAAAATAAAAGGGAAACACAAATGATAAACCGAGAGTGACCTGAAAAATGTTTTCTTATTGGATTTACAAAAGAGGCTTGTTAAAACCTTTGAAGAAATCTATGTGATGGGATAAAGAAGAATTGAAGAGAGTTCAAATCCTAGCACAATATTTGATTAAGAATGTTAGAAATAGACAAAAATGAAGTAGGTTTATTTGATGAAGGTTAAAATAATACTTTTTTTGCAAAAATTCTGGGAACCTTTTATGGATTATTTTTGCTGATACCAGAATTGAAAAATGGATGTTTTATGGACTTTTAGGTAACAAAGAGGATATGGGATGAAGAGACATCTCTGTCTGCAATCTTTTAGAGGCAGAAGCCTTACTAAATTGGTTTATCCTCATCATGATGAAAGTTGGAAGTCATTTTTTTTCATATTTCTTTCTCGTTATATACTCATTTTTCTTTTTCTTCTTTCATTCTTTTTATATTTCCTGCATTTTTATCCTTTTTTAAAATTCTCTTTCTCTAGTTTTAGTTTGCATTAGTTTTTACAACCGGAATATCAACATTTCTTGAAGAACGTAGCCAGAGCCAGAGAGATGAAAAAAGACAGACAAAATGCAGAGTGATTTTGAAAGTGTTTTTAAAAATGCCTTTTGAAGACCTCTGAATGTACATGTAATTAAAAGTAATACAAAAACATTAAATAATGCATCATTAAATTATTAATGGATTTAATAGATTTAAATGAGAAGATAGATACCAGATTTCCCTTTATTGTTTATGTAAATCCATTGAACAGCCATTCACTTATATGATCTGGTCTCGTGAATCACTGAAATGTT
>NW_015405740.1:0-2617 GCF_001527695.2 Protobothrops mucrosquamatus
GGCGACCTCCAGGGGGAGGGCCTTCTCGGTGGGAGCCCCCACCCTCTGGAACGAACTACCCCCAGAGATCCGGGTGATCCCGGATCTCCCCTCCTTCCGCCGCGCCCTAAAGACATGGCTCTTCCAACAAGCGGGATTGGCCTAGGGAATTTTAGTGGGGTTTTTAAGAGAAATTTTAATTATATAGGCCATAACAAATTTTTCTTTTTAATTCGGTTTTAAATTAGGTATTTATTGTAGCATTGGTTTTATAAGGCTGTCAGCCGCCCTGAGTCCGGTAAGGAGAAGGGCGGGATATAAATTGAATTAATAATAATAATAATAATAATCCTCTGCCCTCGCCTTCTCCTTTTGCCTTCCATCTTTCCCAACATCAGGGTCCTTTTCAATGAGCCTGGGACTACTTTATCCTTTTCCTTAAGGCACCTTTTCCCCACCATATAAAAATGACACAAGCTTAAAATTGTTCCTTGCCTTATTAAAACACAGAGAGCTATAAGCTTGTATTTGTGTACATATTTGTGTGTATAAGTGTGCCTGTTTGTATTCATAAGTGTATATGTATATCTAATTCAGAGCCTTTGGGTTTTTTGCTGGTCGATAAGATTGTGTTGGCTTGATCTCAAGTCTAGCTCCAGAATAAATAAATGTAGAGCTATCCTTGTTTCCACATTTCCATCTGTGCAGATTTGAAGTGTGTGTGTGTGTGTGGGGGGGTGGTATGTGGTGTGGGAAACAGAAACTTTCTTTTTCTCTTTTTCTTTTCTTTCTTTTCCTTTTAATTCCTTGATGTGGTTTATCCTCCCGAGGGTTAGTCTTTCTATTTGACCTTTCTGCAGAAGGCTTAAGTTAGGAGGTCAGGTTGAGCCTGCCAGAAGAGGGAGAAGGAAGTTGGGAGGAGATGGAGGAGAGAAAGTCTGGAGCTTCTGCCTGGAGGGATAACAGCAAGCCACCTTCAAGCCAGGCGAGCTCCTTCTGGGACTCAATAACTTTTTTGTCTGAATCTGGAATCTCCACTAGTTTCCTGTATCCCTGAGGCTTTCTTTAGTCATGCTTGAAAGTGAGTCTAAGTGGAAGTTGGACCCTTCATTTCTTCCTCGTTAGCTATGAATAACAACAGCAACGAAGTCTCTTCTGATATTCAGCTATCTTTCACATTTTATAGTCAAGTGAGGGAGCTGCCATGTAGAAGACAGTACAGTAGCATCATTACTCAGAAGATGAATTTATTTCACAGTTCAAGCTAAAGATCCTGATTAACAGGCACATAAGCACACATGCTACCATCCCTTCCAGTTGTGGTCGTAAGCTGAGGACTATCTGTATAACATATCAGGCAAACCTAAACAAACTACATTTGAATAGAGATGTGCTGAATTACATTTTCTGATTGTTTTCTCCAATTAAACTTTCATGGACCTAATGTTAGAGAGAAAGTAAAAGTAGTTATGTACACTGAACGCAGACAGAAAGAACTAAGCCAACCTGTTAATAATAATAATGATGATGATGATGATGATGATGATGATGATGATGATGATGATGATGATGATGATGATGATGATGATGATGATGTTGGAAGGGACCTTGGAGGTCATTTGTCCAACCCCCTGCTCAGGCAGGAAACCCTATACCATTTCAGACAAATGGCTGTCCAGTCTCTTCTTGAAAACCTCCAGTGTTGGAGCATTCACCGCTTCTGGAGGCAGGTTGTTCCACTGGTTAATTGTTCTAACTGTCAGGAAGTTTCTCCTTAGTTCTAGGTTGCTTCTAAGTTTATTGAAACCCTCTAAGTTTATTGAAATTAGCTTTCTTAAAATCCAAGACTCTAGTTTGACTGTGTTCTATTGCTTGTGCTTCCATAATGTTGAATTCCAATATTGCATGATCACTTCCCCCCAAGGTTCCTGTGGCTTCAACACCTTCTATCATTTCATCTGTTAGTGAGGATTAGATCCAATATGGCTAATCCCCTAGTTCCCTTCTCTACTTTTGGGGAGACAAAGTTGTCTGCTAGGTTTGTCAGGAATCTATTTGATCTTCCACTTAGTGCAGAGTTGATGTCAGTTGATTACCCAGTTGATGTCAGGGTAATTAAAGTCCCCCATTACTTTGAACTTTATCTCATGTAAACTAGTATTTGGGCGTTTCAGTTTGGAGAAATGGAATTCTGATTTGCTTTCTCATCTACCTTTCGTAACTGAGCTATTTCACTTGAGCACGGGGCTTTTGAAAGCATTTCCACACATTTTTGTCTGTGTGTGTTAACTCCCAGGCTGTTGGAGAAGGTGCTATATTTCTTCAAACAGACACTCCATTTTCTCTCTTTTTTTGGCCATGTTTCTGCAACTATTGTCCAGCGCACATTCTGCACTATCTAATAAATACATTTTTGTAAAAGAAATTTCTGTCCGCCCCTTTAAATTTAAGAGTACTTATATCTTAACAGCAGTCAAAACTAGCTTATCTCTGCAAATGGAAGTTAAAGGCGCTGGCTTGTGAATGCCAAGTTCAAATAATGAATTTCCTTTCTCTCTCTCTCTCTTTTTAAAATGAGTTATGAGGTGTTTTGGTTCACAAGCTCATAGCAACTTTGAGGTTAAGTGCTTTGGGGGTT
>NW_015405741.1:0-2617 GCF_001527695.2 Protobothrops mucrosquamatus
AAGGCAGATTAGAAAGAACAAGACCTTTGGGGGTCTTCAATTCCCTTCCTGTTAAGAGTTCCTTAATAAGGTTTGCTCTTCCTTCCTAACATCAATAAAGCTGGGGTTTTTTCAGAAAATATGTGAAGAGCTATAATTAATGATTTAACTATGTTTTCTTTTTGGCTGTGTTTTAATTTACATATAACCTATATTTAATCGAGGAGGTCTTGGAGAGGTAGAAGTGGCCAATCTGGAGGCTGCATCTTGCCCTCCAGATCTCTGTCTCCCCTGCAGATCTCTGGAGAGGAGGAGGAGATGGCAGGGGAGCTGTGTGAGGGAAGGCTGCCCCAAAAAGCCAGCATCCTTACCACGCACAATTGGAAATAGGAATCCCCTTTCGAGAAGAGCCAGCCTCTCTTGTGCAGGACCCGGGAGCGCAGCTCCCCTGCCACCTCCTCTTGCTCTCCAGAGATCTGTCAAGACAGAAGTTAGACTCAGAGGAAACTGCTTCCTGCAAACATCCTCCACCTCCTGCTTTGCTGGGAGGGGCCACCGGACAGGGAAACACCAACACTTGTCTGAGATTGGGAAAAGAACGTCTCTTTAGTGTGCTATACACACACACACACACACACACACACACACACACACAAACATTTCAAGCTTGGAGACTTGTATCCACATCTGAGCTAGCAAATTGCCAATCATGCCTGGGCTTGGGGAAAAGGCCCTCTCTTTCCTCTGTGGATAAAAGTTCCCATACCTGGAATGCGGTGTGTGTGCGCACACGCGCTTGGCTGCTAGCAATTTGGGGAGATGAGTTTGTGGGGCACCGAGTTGTCCCCACATCGAGTTAGCCAGTGCGACTTGTTCCATTCCGACCCAGCTGTCTTGAGTCAGCTGTGTCCAGTGAGTGGCGTCGAGTAGGCCACGCCCACCTGCTAGGCGACTGGTGGTACTCGAATAGTGCCATATCCTAAAAATGTGTTTGTAGTTCAAGACTCACCTTCCTCATCTCTTCTTTCCATTTTCTAAAAAGTTTGTCTTCTTTCATCTAATAATTTTGTGACCATTCCCCATGCAGCCACCCTCTCGGGTTTCCTGATACCGGGCAAATTCTCCCCTGTCCTGATCTGCAATATACAATATTTGGGGACAGCTGTCAAAAGACTGAGGGAACAATAGCCACCCACTTGGCCTACTAAGGGCATTTCCAAGATTTCCACTTGGTGATATAGCATGTCTTTTTTTTTTTTTACAATCTTTTACACTAACTACAAACTGATGGGGTTTTTTTTACTCTCAGCTGAAATACTATTTTTTTTCTCTTCAGCTGAGATTTTATTTTCATCTTTTATTCATCTGTCATTTTTTAATACATCTGTGGATTGCAAACTATATCTACAGGGCAATCTCACTTTCATCGATGTCCTACTTCAACATTAGCCACAGGAGGGATCAAAAGGAGAACTAAGAACTCGGAGAACTAAGAGAAAGTTCCTGACAGAACAATTAACCAGTGGGATGGCTTGCCTTCACAAGTTGTGGGTGCTCCACCACTAGAGGTTTTTAAGAACAGATTGGACAGCCATTTGTTCAGAATGGTATAGGGCAGTGGTTCTCAACCTTTTCACCCATTGTACCACTTTTAGGATATGGCAATATCCGAGTACCACCAGTCGCCTAGCAAGGTGTCAAAAACTTGATGACTCCCCCCCAAAAGGAAAAAAGTGATAAAGTACAGATAGTCTTCGACTTACAACAGTTTGCTTAGTGACTGTTCAAAGTTACAAATGGCACTGAAAAAAGTGCCCCCCCAAGCCACAGCTGAGCAAGACACCTGCCTGCCCAACTGGCAGCGCTCTTCCTCCTGTCCGAGGTTTTCATTGTTGTGAGCATTTCTGTTGAGGATTGGCAGCGGGGGTGGGGTGGGAGGTGTTTGGTTTTTATTCCCCCCCCCATTTGCTGGGTGGTTGCAGCAGGTTTTGGTCACTTCACATGACCCTGGGACACTATGACCATCATAAATATGAATCAGTTGCCAAGCATCTGAATGTAAATCACAAGACCCTGGAGATGCTGCAACATTCCAGCTGATTGGCGCTTCTTCTGGGCTCAGCAGAAGCACCAGGATCAGTGCTGCTTTCCAGCTGATTGGTGCTTCTTCTGGGCTCAGCAGAAGCACCAGGATCAGTGCTGCTTTCCAGCTGATTGGTGCTTCTTCGGGGCTCAGCAAAAGCACCAGGATCAGCGCCAAGCTCCAGCTGGAGCCTGGCGCTGATCCTCGCACTTCCGCTGAGCCCTGACAGCCCTGCAACTCCAGCCATCTCTCGCTCAGGCTTGTGCGGTGCTGCCATCGGTTCAGCTCATTCCCCTCCCCCACCCCACTACTTTTTCTGGGATGGTCACGTACCACCTGCCAGGTGCCAATGTACCATAATAATAATAATAATAATAATTTAATTTATATACCGCCCTTCTCCCGTAGGACTCAGGGCGGTGCACAGCATATTAAAACAGATACAAACAAAATACATCAAAAAACAAAAAACCCCCATAAAACCAAATTAAAAGCCAAATATTGGAAGCTGTGTGTCAATTAAAATTTTCTTAAAATCATCCCTACCTAAAATCC
>NW_015405742.1:0-2616 GCF_001527695.2 Protobothrops mucrosquamatus
GGGGTCATGGTTCACATCTTCCAATTAACTTGGAAGATGTGATTTACTTCCGGTTTGGGCTATCCTTATTCTCCTCCCTTTTCCCTGTTGCCTGGTTTAACTATAAAAATACCAGACAGTTCTGCATATTGTCAAAGCAAGAATATACAGTATTTGCAGCGTTGACAGAGGTAACCAGTGGAACAACCTGCCACCAGAAACAGTGAATGCTCCAACACTGGAAGTTTTTAAGAAGAGACTGGACAGCCATTTGTCTGCAATGGTTATAAGGTTTCCTATTTGAGCAGGGGGTTGGACTAGATGACCTCCAAAGTCCCTTCCAACTTTATTATTATTTTTTATTATTATTATTATTATTATTATTATTATTATTATTATTATTATTATTATTATTATTATTATTATTATTATTAATTTTCTCCAATATAACCATTATATAAATACAGGTAGTCCTTGACTTACGACCACAATTGGCCCCAAAATTTCTGCTACTAAATGAGACATTTGTTCAGTGAATTTTGCCCCGTTTTACGACCTTCCCTGCCACGCGTGTTAAGTGAATCACTGCACTTGTTAAATTAGGAACACGGCCGTTAGGCGAATCGGGATATCCCACTGACTTTGCTTGTCAGAAGGTCGCAAAAGGGGCGCTGCAACCGCCATTAATATGAGTTAGTTCCCGAGGGTTTTGATCACGTGACCGTGGGGATGCTGCAACGGTCGTTAAGTGTGAAAAACTGGTCATAAGTCACTTTTTTTTAGTGCCTTTGTAGCTTCAAACGGTCACTAACAGGCTGGCCGGTGCATGCACTCACCCCAACTGCTAGCGCTGCCGCTACGCAAACGGGGCACCGCGCGGCAAAAACAGGACGCCGCTAGCGTGCACATGTCAAATACTTCCTCCACCCTTTCCCTCCGGTCTGCCAGGAGACTTCTGATCTAGGCCAGGGGTCCTCAACCCATGGCACCGGGCCGCAGCATGCCAGCAACCGGTCCCCACAAACAAGCAAAGCCCCACCTGTGGGATGCAGGCAGCACACAAAACCACACACTCTCTGCTCCGTGGAAAAACCTTTCTCCACGGAACCGGTCCTTGGTGTCCCAAAAGGTGATGCTTTTAGAGTTAGATGATGCTGGGAGGGGTGGAGGAACGGGCACCAGAGTCTAGGTTGGGGATCTCTGCCTCCCCCAAATTTTAGGAGGAGCTGTTCCATAACGTGGGAATCCCCACCTGGAAGGAATGGGGTGAATACCCTCTTGGGATGGTCCTGAAGAGACACAGGACAAAATCATGCCAAGGCTTCTCTCCCTAATCTTCTCTTTGCTTCTCATAAGACAGTGATGGCAAACCTTTTAGAGAACGACCCCGCTCCACCACCACCCATCCCCTGTCCTGCCTGCCCGCAGGGCCACTCACCGCCTCCAGGGCCCGCCGCAGATTGCCCAGGCAGCCCAGCAGCGCTACAGCGGCCACGCCCTCTGCCCGTGCCCTGCAGCATCAACTGTGCATGATGGGGTGTGAGGGCAGAGTCTTGTCTACGCTGCCTGGCTGCCATGTCCTTGGCTGCGCTGCTCCGCATGGGGAACACTCACGGGCGACTCTCCTTCAGGGGGGGCTGCTGGAAAGGGGGTCATGGGGGGAGGCAAGGCTGGGGCAACGGCACGTGTGCCTACAGCGAGGGCTCCGAGTGCCGCCTTTGCCACCCGTACCATAGGTTCGCCACCACTGTCCTAAGGTTACAGACTTACAGCCGTTCGTTTAGTGACCGTTCGAAGTTACAATGGCACTGAAAAAAACTCGACTCAGGACTATTTTTCATACTTATCACCAATTGCAGCCTCCGCGGAGTCACGGGATCAAAATTCGGCCGCTTGGAAACTTGGCACGTACGCGTTGACGGTTGCAGCGTCCAGGGGTCACGTGATCCCCTTTTGCGACCTTCGTCCAACGGGGAAGCCACATTCGTTTAACAACCACGTTACTCATTTAACCACTGCGGGGATTCACTTAACGGGTGTGGCAAGGAAAGGTCACAAAACGGGGCAAAATCCACTTGATTCTCATTTAGCCATGCGTGAATGCAGCGATTCATTTAACAACCGTGGCAAGGGAGGTCGTAAAATGGGGCACGGTTCAGTTAAACACTGTCTCGCTGAGAAGCGGAAATTCCGGGCTCCGTTGTAGTCGTGTCGTTTCCTCCTTATTTATTTATATTTTAGGTGCTGGTGTCACAATATCAAGATAAGATGACAACAGAACACAAATCAACTAGATCAATTCAGGAGATAATACCTGGGAGTTGATATGGGTGAGAAATGTGAAATTTACGCAGGCACAAAATCTACGCGAGAATTTTTATAAGATGTTTTACAGATGGCACATGGACCCTGCAACTATGTCTCGCATTTATGAGAATTATGAATCCAAGTGCTGGAGGTGTGGACAACAAGATGCAACTTTTTTTCACATGTGGTGGACTTGCAAGGTTATTAAGGCCTTCTGGATAAAATTATGGTGGAATTTACAGCAAGTTTTTAAAAGAAGAATTTTTTTTTTGCCTCAGTTGTTTCTCCTAGGTATCACACATAATTTGGATGTAAAAGAAACGAATTTGA
>NW_015405743.1:0-2616 GCF_001527695.2 Protobothrops mucrosquamatus
GTGCCCACTCTCTGATTCTTATACCAAATAGTATTAAGTATCATAACGCCAGCATATATAAAACCTAAGCAGGGATTACACCCAGCATAACTCTCCCAAGATAAGAGATGAATCTTGCAGGATGCTCTAATTAAGGAAAATACAATGATTTAGTTATATAAGCAGCTGAGTTTTCACTTGTATTTGACGCATTTTGAGTACAACAAAGGCAAGAGTCTCTTCTTGTCTCCTAATAGACTTTGTCCTTTGGATGAGTCCTACCCAATACAATTCAATTCAACTGAATCCAATCCAATCAATTTTAATGCAATTCAATTCAATGTTATGGTTGCCCAGTCCAATTAGTCCATTAGACCAGAGTTCCCCAACATTTCCGGCTTTGCAGACTGGCGAGGGGAGGGGAGAGAGAGGGGATGATTCCACGCAAACAGCTGGCAAGTGCACATATGTGCAACTCCATCTGCACATGCACCCACCGCTCACGCATATGGAGCATATGTGCACACACTCGCCCACCGTTTCCACGGCCTGGTTGCAAATAGCTACAGCCCACTAGTGGGCTGCAGCCCAGAGGCTCAGGACCCCTGCATAAGATGAGATGAGAAGAGATGAGATGAGATAGCAGACTTAGGACACAGCCGTGAGGAGAACCTGTGATCAAGAAAATGGTGTCAGAAATATTAGTCCCAACTCGCACAAACTGGGGTCTATCAATAAGAAAATAATAATAATAATAATAATAATAATAATAATAATAATAATAATAATAATAATAATAATAATAATAATAATAATAATACTGTAATAATAATAATAATAATAATAATAATAAAGTTGGAAGGGACCTTGGAGGTCATCTGGTCCAACCCCCTGCTCAGGCAGGAAACCCTATACCATTTCGGACAAATGGCTGTCCAGTCTCTTCTTAAAAACTTCCAGTATTGGAGCATTCACCGCTTCTGGAGGCAGGTTGTTCCACTGGTTAATTGTTCTAACTGTCAGGAAGTTTCTCCTTAGTTCTAGGTTGCTTCTCTCCTTGATTAGTTTACATCCGTTGCTCCTTGTCCTGCCCTCAGGTGCTTTGGAAAATAGCTTGACTCCCTCTTCTTTGTGGCAGCCCCTGAGATATTGGAACTAAATAAGAAAATCAAGAATCCAGTTAAACAAAGCCTAAAAGGCCAGTTTGTCTACTAGATGCTGAGGAATGATTGCGTTAAATGCAGAACTGAAATCGACAAACAGGATTCGCACATGAGTGTTTCTTTCCTCTAAGTACGCCAAGCTCAGATGGAGAACAGAAGAAGCATCCCCTGTAGAGCAATTTGGACGGTAAGCAAACTGAAGCGAGTCAAATGCTGGAGGGAGGCTGGATACAATAATGTCCTTTACCAGCCTGTTTTGAGAGGCTGATGAATGACATTATTGTATCCAGCCTCCCTCCAGGTTCATAATGATGGATGAAAGTGCAACTAGACGGTAATCATTGAGACCTGTAACTGTAGACTTTTTTGGCACTGACAAAATAATGGCTGTCTTAAAACACAATGGGACTATTGCTTGCTGCAGTGAAAGATTGACGACGCTTATAAAATAAAGAAAACCTACTAAAAATAGTTTTAAAAACACAAACAGGAAACCAGAATAAAACAATCAGAATAAATAAGCAGTACAATTATGAGAGGAACCTCACAAATATATTACCAAAGACAGTAGTCCCAGGCTTGGGACACAGTTGAGTCTGAAGTGCTTTTGGAATCCCAGGAAAGTGGGATGCTGCTTTGGAAAGGAAAAGCAGCAACACAAAAGGCACACTTCTTTGGTCCCACAAGATGACAACATATCACGGAAGGGATACGGAGTGGATTCACTCTGTCTGAATGTATTGGGCAGGCAGAATAATGGCCTCCTCTAAGTGACAACTTTTGGAATGGACACTACACCAAAGAAGGCACTTTGTGCAAATGCCCAATAGCATGGGACAAATAAAATATAAATAAATGATATTTAGCATACATGAGATAAAGATCAAGGAGCACAATCAATCAACCTGTTTATTACAGCCATAAGGCCAGACATAATCAAAGTATAACAGCAGTGACAATTTTACTTCCATATTTACAGAATATAAAACCATCAAACAATCAATGTAATATAATCCGAAAAAGGAGCACAGACTAATTAGGCCACTGAAGCTCATGGGGTACCTTTGGGCTACTCACTCTCTCTCAACCCAACCTCCCTCACAAGGTTGTGGCGCAGAAAAAATGGGAGAGTTTTTTTAGAAAACCTTTTTTTTAACCTTAAAAAAAAGTTAAACAGTATGTTGACTTTAAAACAAATGTTGGAAATAAAAAGATATGTATATAAATCTCATCATGGTATACAAGCATTGACGTGAATGAAAAATTCACCTCATCGATGGAATTTTCTTTATATAGTCTTATTCCAATGTCCTGCAAATGTGTAGGATTGCTAGGCCACCATTCCTGGATTGATATTTGATATGTTGGCTGAAGGAGTTTCAGTCCAACTCTGGGCCATCTGATTGCAGAATTTGCTATATTCTATATTAGGACTATCTGTATCAATTTTATACCATTCTTTGTCAAGTTAATA
>NW_015405744.1:0-2616 GCF_001527695.2 Protobothrops mucrosquamatus
AAGAAGAAGAAGAAGAAGAAGAAGAAGAAGAAGAAGAAGAAACAACAACACCACCACTGTGGGATCCTTGGTCCTCTCTGAGCTTAGTTGTTTTCTTGCAGACATTTCATGACACAACTAGGTAACATCATCAGTGCTGGGAGGAGGAGGAGGAGGAGGAGGAGGAGGAGGAGGAGAAGAAGAAGAAGAAGAAGAAGAAGAAGAAGAAGAAGAAGAAGAAGAAGAAGAAGAAGAAGAAGAAGAAAGAAAGAAAGAAAGAAAGAAAGAAAGAAAGAAAGAAAGAAAGAAAGAAAGAAAGAAAGAAAGAAAGAAAGAAAGAAAATATATTCACAATATGGATTGATTGTCCACATGGCCAAAAGATTTAAACATAGTCTATTCCTTAGTCTACCTTTATAGTTAGAATTCCAATCCAGCAATTTTGAATTGGAACGTTACAAGATCAGACCCAGGGAAAGAGACGTTTAGCATTACAGAAGAAGCTTTTAAGGGGTGGCCAAGGAGTGCCTTCTTCCAATTTTTAAGGGAAGGTTCCACAACGAGTCCAGAAAATGCCAGAACCTCTTGTTGTGTTTAAGTGCTTGGCACTGTTTAGTTTTTGTAAACATTAAAGGGAAGAAGGCATTTCTTAGCCAACTTTGAGAGCTTATAAAGTAAATTAAACTTTTCCCAACCCAGTCTCCTCTGGGAGTGAGTGTGGGTGTGTTGGAGGAAGGATGAATGGAAACCAAAACTTCTTCTGGTTAGAATCAGTTCCACCCCAAGTTATGGAGGTGTAAAACATCCAGACAAGCTCCCAAATTCCCAACAAGAGCCTGGGAAAACTTCATTTTCATACAGTATGTACGTTAATCAGAGATCTGTCCACTGGACCTATCAATCTATTAATGGTTCTGTAAGTGCAACCACAATCACAAATGGTTGAAGACCACTTTAAGGCATCCCAGTGTTGTCTTGTAGAAGAGACAGTTATTCTAATTGTGACCCTTGTTGTATTTGCCACCAATTTTAATGCGTTTGAACTCATTCAAATGCATGACTGGCAGTGATGTTTGCTTTCTCAGCGGCATTTGTAGAAAAATTCAAACAGGCAAGATGGTGCCATGATGCCAAAGGTGGATGCCTTACTGACCATTTTGCCTTTTTTGAACTTCCTACAGATGATTAGGAGACTGGAGGCTAAAACATATAAGGAACGGTTGCTGGAATTGGGTATGTCTAGTAGTTTAATGAAGAGAAGGACGAGGGGAGACATGATAGCAGTGTTCCAGTATCTCAGGGGCTGCCACAAAGAAGAGGCAGTCAAGCTATTTTCCAAAGCGCCTGAAGGCAGGACAAGGAGCAATGGATGGAAACTAACCAAGGAGAGAAGCAACCCAGAACTAAGGAGAAATTTCCTGACAGTTAGAACCAGTGGAACAACCTGCCTCCAGAAGTTGTGAATGCCCCAACACTGGATGTTTTTAAGGAGATTGGACAACCATTTGTCTGAAATGGTATAGGGTTTCCTGCCTGAGCAGGGGGTTGGTCTAGAAGACCTCCAAGGTCCCTTCCAACTCTGTTATTCTATTCTATTCTATTCTATTCTATTCTATTCTATTCTATTCTATTCTATTCTATTCTATTCTATGTTGTTTAAAGCTGCAGATTTCTTATTTCTAAGTTTTCATTTATTTTTCTTCAAGAGAAAAGGCACCCCTTCCAATCTGTACCTCCATATCCATCCTAACACACCTTCCAGTTAATGAGGATACCACTATTGCCACGAACAACAAAACATTATTTCTACCCATAGTGTCTACAGCAGGAAGATATAAAAGCTAATTTGTCTGAAAAACAACATCAGGGACTGAACATTCCATAGAGAGACCTCTAATAAAAAACAACAACACAGGAACAGCTTCTCTTTATCATCAGCATTTGGCACCAAATCTGAGAATGTATGATGGAGCCTCACTTTTTTTTTTCAGAATATTTTTTTTTTATCAATGACAGGAAGCCATTTCATCAGTGCAGTTTCCATAAAGGACTGTTAGGAAACAAGGTGTGAATTTGTAACCCAAAAGTAGCATTTATTTTTTGTTTCAGACTGACATCAGCTGTCCTGGTGTCTCCAGTTAAACAATCTCACATTGCTTTGGGGAGCCATTGCCAATTAAAGTAGACCAAAGGAAGCCAGATGGCAAAGGCAGTTTCCTCCTGTGGTATCCAGCAGACACAACTTCCCTATGGATTTATTTGACTATTTCCACCCAAGATAGCTTTTGGCTAAAATTCTGGCTTGGGATTCTGGAAAATGGTTGTCTTTATGAAGGATATTGTGTTGGAACATCTGGAATAGTCTAGCCCAGGGGTAGGCCACCTTGGCTCTTTTATGACTCGTGGACTTCAACTCCCAGAATTCCTGAGCCAGCCATGCTGAGGGGAAAGGGAGAGGTTTTCAAGCTGAGCCATGCTGGCTCAGGAATTCTGGGAGTTGAAGTCCACGAGTCATAAAAGAGCCAAGGTTGCCTACCCCTGTTCTAGCCACATGGTATAACACCTATTCAGCTTTTACGTATATATACAACAAAATTGTAGGACAAATGTATTTATTGAATAAACTAATAACATTTG
>NW_015405745.1:0-2616 GCF_001527695.2 Protobothrops mucrosquamatus
GAGCCTCCCACACTTGTTGCTATCCTTAACCTGCCAGTGCCAAATATGTGCTCTCCCCAAATTCAGTGACCTTTATCATTCAAGTTTTTCCAGCAGTTCTCCCTCTGGTGAGAGTGAGTGAGTGTGCTGCAGTTGCCAAAAAAACCAACACAGTGCTAGGCTGCACTAACAGAGGGATAGAATCAAGATCACGTGAAGTGTTAATACCACTTTACAATGCCTTGGTAAGGCCACACTTGGAATACTGCATCCAGTTTTGGTCACCACAATGTAAAAAAAGCTGCTGAGACTCTAGAAAGAGTACAGAAAAGAACAACAAAGATGATTAGGGGACTGGAGGCTAAAACATATAAGGAACAGTTGCTGGAATTGGGAATGTCTAGTCTAATGAAGAGAAGGATGAGGGCTGACATGATAGCAGTGTTCCAATATCTCAGGGGTTGCCACAAAGAAGAGGGAGTCAAACTATTCTCCAAAGCACCTGAAGGCAGGACAAGAAGCAACAGATGGAAACTGACCAAACAGAGAAGCAACCTAGAACTAAGGAGAAACTTCCTGACCGTTAGAACAATTAACCAGTGGAACAACCTGCCTCCAGAAGCTGTGAATGCTCCAACACTGGAAGTTTTTAAGAAGAGAGTGGACAGCCATTTGTCTGAAATGGTATAGGGTTTCCTGCCTGAGCAGAGGGTTGGACTAGATGACCTCCAAGGTCCCTTCCAACTTTATTATTATTATTATTATTATTATTATTATTATTATTATTATTATTATTAGTAGTAGTAGTAGTAGTAGTAGTAGTAGTAGTAGTAGTAGTAGTAGTATTGTGGTCTTTGGCCTTTGGCCTTTCAGATGCTATCCTTCTCTGCACTAAAAGAAATAAAATGACAGTGGACTTACTTAACTGGAAATACTGAATACAGTACTCTGTTTAGGAAATAGAAACGTTTGCAACTTACATGTCACTTGTATAAGCAAACCTTATTCAATGTTTACATTTGGACAGATCCTTTGTTTTTTCTTTCATAACCAAAAACGTATTCTTCCTAGTTATTTGACACTTCTTCTGATTTTTCTGACAAAATGTTATTAGTCTACCAATAATACAAATTTAAAGAGTCAAATGGTGGTATATGGGCCTCATAATTATTGTGTGTGCTTGTATGTGTGTGTGTTTGTATACATACGTATCTATATATAATATACATTATATATATATAAAATCATATTATATACAATCATAGAGAGAGATAAAATATAGTTATATGCTCTATAAAATTTGTATACATATAAGCTTTGTTATAACTAAGCTGACTTGTGATCGAGTTTAATAGAACATGTATTCAACTAAATTTGACTGATATGTTTCATGGTTTATTATAGTAACAGTTCTGACTACTAGTCTCATGTCTCTGTACAAGTTCCTCATACAAGTAGTTTATTGAAACTTTTAAGGCTGTATAATGAGACTATAGTGCAATAGGTGGGAAAGATCTCCTCTTCCCCAATTGAGAAATATGTTCCTTACACAAAGTTGACCAATCAGTACCTAATGGCCACTGAATTCTCTGTTACTCAATGGGTGTTACATAATCCATCCATAGTTCATGACTGGCTCATGCTGTCTTTTTTCTGTTCCTTTCATGCTCAACCTTATGGCTGCCATTGCTCTTATGAAAACCTTCACAAGTGTGTTTGGGTGTTTCTATGTGTGTATTCATATGCATTAATAGTATGTTTACTACTGAGGATACTATAAACAGCAAATTGATAAATCAGTGGAGCCACCCAGAACGGCAAGTAAAAAGGTATTTGTTAATGAATAGCTGCAGATTTCAGTAATATTCTTTATTCAGTAATAGTCTTTCTGCATCCTGCTGGTTTGTCATTGTCTTGTGGCACACAGAGGAAGGAAAAGCAGTGCATGAGAGCCTCCAATCTTGTAGGAAGGAACCTCAGCCTTGCAGCTCTAGTTAGGGCTGATCAGAGTTGGATTCCCACAACTGGAGGCTCCTGTACACATTGTCGATTTGATTTAAAGGGAAGGGATTCCCATGCTGGTCCAGAAAAAACCATTATTACCTTTTTTTCTCCCTTTGTGGCAGTCTTGAACACAAAGTGGCATTACTCTAGCTGTACATTTAAGCATGCAAGAGATAAAGAAGAGGGTAGGGGGAACTGGAGAGAAGGGGGTCAGTTGTCAGGGCATGAAAAATTACTTGGCTCATATGTAGAACTATCACATATTAAAGGGTTAACTGTAGGCTGGGATATTTAAACACTTCTTACTAGGTACGCACAAGCTTGTTTGTTTAGGTAAATAAATAAGGAAGGAATTAGATATAATGGGGAAAGAAGACTTTTCCTGAACACTCAATTCCTTGTATTCAGCTACAGCTCTAGCCTTGGTGCATAACTTTTTTAAAGATGCTGATTAGATGAATGCATTTCTTCTTATGTTCATTCTCCATTGCAGTTTCTCTGCCTGCCTGCATTTTCCTTAGTGTGTGGCAAGTACTTATGAGGGTATCTTTCCTTTGCAGGTTTGATACATCTTTGAGCATTTTACTTCTTGCATACAATACTTGGGTTCAGATGCAGGGATAAAGCATAGTC
>NW_015405746.1:0-2615 GCF_001527695.2 Protobothrops mucrosquamatus
TTCATTAATTGACATATTTTATCGGGCAGATAATATGCTTCCATTTGGAAGATCTCAGATCCCACTGTCTCCAGTTTCAAACTTCCTTCATTGAGAAAGTTTTATATGCCAAGACTTGACCCTTTGGGATCAGCTGCATCAATTATCTGAATTGTTTTCGAGGTGGCCTAACAACTCCAAAAGGGTAAATCATGAGTAGAGATGGAATAGCTACTCAACTCACTACAAAGGAATGCAAATAAATTAGGTCCTTCTGGCTGTTCCTCTCGACACTTTTGTTTCCAAAGAAGGAATTCTTCCAGGACAGCAGAATGCACTAATTTGTACGGAGGACTCTCGCAACCTGCATTTATCTTTATTATTACCATTATTTATTTGTATCCTGCCTTTATTTTTACGAATAACTCAAGGCGGCGAACATACCCAACACACCTTCTTCCTCCTATTTTCCCCGCAACGACAACCCTGTGAGGTGGGCTGGGCTGAGAGAAAGTGACTAGGCCAAAGACACCTTGTCAGCTTTCATGGCTAAGGCGGGACTAGAACTCACAGTCTCACAGCGATTGGCTCAAAGTCACCCAGCTGGCTTTCATGGCTAAGGCAGGACTAGAACTCACAGTCTCATGGCGATTGGCTCAAAGTCACCTTGCCAGTTTCATGGTTAAGGCGGGACTAGAACTCACAGTCTCATGGCGATTGGCTCAAAGTCACCTTGCCAGTTTCATGGCTAAGGTGGGACTAGAACTCACAGTCTCATGGCGATTGGCTCAAAGTCACCTTGCCAGTTTCATGGCTAAGGCGGGACTAGAACTCACAGTCCCATGGCGATTGGCTCAAAGTCACCTTGCCAGTTTCATGGCTAAGGCGGGACTAGAACTCACAGTCTTATGGCGATTGGCTCAAAGTCACCTTCCCGGCTTTCATGGCTAAGGCGGGACTAGAACTCCCAACTTCCTCTTTCTAGCCTTGTGCCTTAACCACTAGACCAGCGGTAGGCAACCTTGGCTCTTTTATGACTCGTGGACTTCAACTCCCAGAATTCCTGAGCCAGCATGGCTCAGCTTGGAAACCTCTCCCTTTCCCCTCAGCATGGCTGGCTCAGGAATTCTGGGAGTTGAAGTCCACCAGTCATAAAAGAGCCAAGGTTGCCTACCCCTGCGCTAGACCAAACTGGCCCTATTTTTAGAGTTTAGAAGGACTCTTGCTTACACCAACAATCAAGCAACCCTTCCGATTCCCAGCAGCATCCCTGGTGTGACCAATTTGGTATTTCTTTTGGACAGGTTCCTTGATGCTAGGCTGCTGTTCCACATCTGGTAGCAGTTGAAGTAAAGGAAATTTTCCAGAACCAAATCAATATTTTGCTCAGCCTCAAAAAGGTGCTTGTGAAGAACTGTAGGAGGTGGTGCTGTTGGCTGTAAATCTCTGATCAAGATCGGATTGGTTTTGCCAACATCAAACTCTTTTCGGTATTTCTTGAACCACTTCAGTTGCAGGGTTCCAGGATGGAGAGTCCCGCTAGCCTGAACACTTGTTGGTGAGAGTCCCGAAGGTGCTTTTTCAAGAGGCAACTGGACTTTCTTCTTTTTCCTTTGAAGACGTTTCGCTTCTCATCCAAGAAACTTCTTCAGCTCTGACTGGATGGTGGGGAGTGGAAGGATTTATACTCCTTGCAGACAGCCAGTCATTTGCATCCTTTTAGAGAGTCGTTGAGGCCACCTGGAGGTTTGTCTGTGTCCCCAGGGTCACCTGAATGGTGCAAATGGGTGTGGAGCCTTCTTGGCTGCAGGATGGTTTCTGCCCTGGATCCCTTCCCTGTTGAAGACGGACACACAGGCTGTTGGGGATGAGTCTATGTGGTCTCCATCTCAAACTGAAGCGCAGATGGTTCCTGGAGTCTGCAATGTTTTCTGGAAATCCGTTCATACTCCACACTCCACACATACTCCAAACAGGCAAGAAAAACCAAATGTACAGGTATAGTATAGGGGGTACCTTGCTCAATAGTAGTAGCTGTGAGAGGGATCTCAGAGTCCTAGTGGACAATCACTTAAATATGAGCCAGCCGTGTGCTGCAGCTGCCAAAAAGGCCAACAAAGTGCTGGGCTGCATAAACAGAGGGATAGAATCAAGATCACGTGAAGTATTAATACCACTTTACAATGCCTTAGTAAGGCCACACTTGGAATACTGCATCCAGTTTTGGTCACCACGATGTAAAAAAGATGTTGAGACTCTAGAAAGAGTGCAGAGAAGAACAACAAAGATGATTAGGGGACTGGAGGCTAAAACATATAAGGAACGGTTGCTGGAATTGGGTATGTCTAGTTTAATGAAGAGAAGGACGAGGGGGGACATGATAGCAGTCTTCCAATATCTCAGGGGCTGCCCCAAAGAAGAGGGAGTCAAGCTATTTTCCAAGGCGCCTGAAGGCAGGACGAGAAGCAACGGATGGAAACTGATCAAGGAGAGAAGCAACTTAGAACTAAGGAGAAACTTCCTGACAGTTAGAACAATTAACCAGTGGAACAACCTGCCTCCAGAAGCGGTGAATGCTCCAACACTGGAAGTTTTTAAGAAGAGACTGGACAGCCATTTGTCTGAAATGGTGTAGG
>NW_015405747.1:0-2615 GCF_001527695.2 Protobothrops mucrosquamatus
ACATGGAAATCACCTCTCACAACAGCACCACCATTTTTTGGCCCCTCCTAAAACATCCACAACATTAATTTTGCATCTAACATATGGCATAAAAAACAGACTGAATCTGGGGCATAATTTTTCATCTTCCTCCAGGAAAATAATCCTTGTATGAAATACATTTTTCAGATAGTTTGAAATTAGAGACAGGATTTTTGATGAGCGTAGGCGATACATACAGAAACTCTGATAACACAATGAAGAAATGTTTTTATTCTCTCCACAACACTGCATAACACTTAATAAAGTCCCAGTGAAGAAAATTAATGTACATTAGTGTGGTGGAGAATACATTTACACAGACAGCTTGCTACCTCTGGCTCACCTCACATTTCCAACTGCCAAAAGTTTGGAAGCATCACCTTTTGGTCCTGAAATGGTTTTATGCTCTCCACCTTTTAAAAAGGTTTTAGAAGGTTGACTGGGTAGTGGTACTCTGGACAGAAATGCTACTGACTGCCGTAGTCTGTTTTCTTTCATCACAGCTTGGGCATTGGGAAGTAGGTTTATCTAGACCTGCCTGTAATTTCTATGTATTGACTAAAGAATCTCAATGGACCCCATTGCTCAGGATCATGCTGTCAAGAGGCTTGGGGGCAACTGGCACGAGCCCCTTGATAATTAGGGAGGGGAGAGGGTTAGAATTAGAATTGTTTTCTTGTCACGCTGTGTCCTTTTTTTCTATCTTCAAAGTGATATGATTCCTTATTTTCATATATGCAACAGATTGGACTCATTGTTTGGATTCTGTGGGAACCAGGGTAGTCCGATCATAGTAGCAATAGGACTTTGATCTGTGGACCAAAATATCAGCCTATGCTTCCAGTGCTACAGCTGCACTTACTACAAGGATAATCTGCTACTGCTGTTCTTCACTCCGTTGCTACTGTTGGGTGTCGTCCATGCTAGTCTCTTGCTCCACAGCCTGCTCCTGCCAAAGTAGCCAGTTTAGTGTGAATAAGGTGGCCTCTTTCAGCCATGTCAGTTAGTCTAGGTAGCCACATCACTACCATAGTATGAATCTTATTAATAATCTGCAATAATAATCACACATTTTCTAATAAGTGGTCTCAGGATTGTCAGCAATGACTCTGCTGGCTGAGGAATTTCTGAAGCTGAAGTTCACAAAATTGGAGAATGTTCATATTGTGGATGGCTAGATGAACAATCAGAACAAACAAGCAGGTAAAAGAATGATTGGGAAGAACAGCTGGCAAGCGCACCTTTTGCTTATTGATATTTGTAGATAATGGGGAAAAAATAGGATTAACTGTGGTGGTGACATTTTGCCCTTCAAAATCTGAGATGTCAACTTCAATCAACTTTAGCCAATATGTTCAAGACAGCATTATTATATAAAATTTGGTACTTTCCAAGTACCAATTCAATCTTCTTCTTCTTTCTCCTCCTCTTCCCCCCACAAAGTTACACTGGAAATGTGAAAAAAAAAATCTAGCAGTATTTGCCTAAACAGTTGCTAGAGACAAAATGCCAGTTACAACTGTTCTTTTCCAGCAACTATTTAGTCTGTGTGATGCTTCAAATGAGGAGGCAGTAAAAACAGTAAACTTGGCTTGAGGAAGTCCAGGTTTCCAATGATGCTTCTTACAATTCATATCTGTTCCTCTTACATAGAGGAGACGTTGCATGCTGGAATAATCAAGACTGGCTGGTGAGCCCCTTAGTTCCTCTGTCAACATGTCCCATAGCTTGGGGACATGATTGTGTGGTGTTTTTTAAAATGGTCTTTGTTTCTTCACGAATCACCTTCTGTCAGTTTAGGTGCACCTTAGTGAAATTCTAATCTGTTCCAGACAAAAATAAAAAAAATCAAAATTTTAAAAGATTCTGAACCCTTTTTACTTGGGTAACAAATCTATACTTTGTTTTATTAGGAGATTGCCCTGGATGTGGCATTTGGGAGAATTATGCCCCCAATTATGCCACCTGTGCATTTTGGTCTCTAGAGCACGGGTACCAAACTTGTCATGTCATGTGACGTGTCACAACTTTTTTTTTGTATTGCCAGAGCTGGGGTGGGCTTGGTCTCTGCATGATGCAACCGGCCCACGGGCCAGCAGTTTGACACCTCTGCCCTAGAGCAATCAACAATGAGTTCTGAAGTCACAGTTCTTTCCTAACTAGTTACAATGTTTGAGGTAGGGGTACTTATGGAAGGTTGTGTATATTTGTTTGTGTGCATGTGTGAGGTGATCAAGTGGAGGTCTTTGGCAAGATCTGTGAATTGCTATAAACAATTCAGAGGTGTTAGCTGCTCATTTAGTTGCCAAACCCATTTGTAGATCTTGGAGTGGATCAGTGTCTACAGTCACCATTATGAGACCTTGTATAATATCTGAAAGGTACCGAATGAGCTTCTAGTCCAGTGGTTCTCAACCTGTGGGTCGGGACCCCATTTGGGGTCGATCGACCATTTCATGGGGGTCGCCAAGCAAGGCTGTCCGCCATTTTTTTTGTCCGCCATTTTTTTCCCCTTTTCCGGCGGGTGCCTTACCTCCCTTGGGCTGGGCCAGCTGGTGGTCGGCCTGCTCCGTCTCTGCCGCTTGCCAGCTACG
>NW_015405748.1:0-2615 GCF_001527695.2 Protobothrops mucrosquamatus
CCTAGGGATATTTTAAATTGGATTTTAATCAACTTTTAAAATAAGAAAAGGCCTATTTAAATATATCTTTTAATTTATTTTAAATTTTGTATATTTGTATCAATTGCTCTGTTTTTTAACTGGCTGTAAGCCGCCCTGAGTCCACTAGGAGAAGGGCGGGATATAAATACAATAAACTGAAACTGAAACTGAAACTGAATGGGTTTTTATGATTCTTATTGTTCTTTCATGCCAGGACTTGATTTATTGAAATGGATCTAAAAGCATCCTTTGATGAAACATCAACACCCCTTTTACTAAAAGAAAAACCCATAGTGACTGGGAATCATTCAGAATTATTTCTCATGAATGAAGGTGAATATGCCTGTCCCAGGATAATGTTGCAGGATCCAATCTGGCTCGGTCACTGGGACTAGGGGTTTTGTCTTCCAAGCTTTTGGACTTCTGCTGGAGCCCATCTTCAGGGAACTTCTCTGTGTGCTTTGGGCCAAAGTGATTGAAGCCTGGGAAATGGGCCCCTCATCAATCAACAGGAGTACTGATTTACCCCCAGCTTATCAAATAGGCGAGGGCTTGGCAGCACAAGGAAACAACCGCCAATGAGTTAATAGCCCATCAACTCCCCAATCTGCATCTAAAAAGCTACACACATCAGGCACCCTATAAATACCACACAGAGAACAGCCCAAAGCACACAGAGAAGTTCCTTGAGAGGATGGGCTCCAAGCATGAGTCTGAAAGCTCTGAAGACAAAAACCTTGGTCCCAATGACTGACCCAGATTGGATATCTGCAGGCTTATTTCTTTTGCAGTCAGAGAACATGAGTTCTAAAACCCAATCAGAAATGGATATGAATGGATATCTTAAAACTTTCCCTTAAATGAGAAAATAAGTGTTCCTCATTTATATCAGACTATGCACCACAATGTATTGGAAATTTGTTGGAATCCATTTGGCTTGTGCCAGTAATGGAGGCGAAGAATAAATAACCCATGCCCTCTAACTTACAAGTCCCAGCAACATTCACCATTGGTCATGGGGTCTGGAGCTGTTGGGTGTTGAAATTAAGCACTGTCTGAGGTGCCACTTGTTTTCTATTTCTAATACAGTTCATTGTGGCTGGCTCTTTTCCTAAAGTGTCTCCATCCATGCAACTTTTTAAATGTATTTGTTATCACAGAGTGACTCAGTGTCTCTCACATAATAGGAGATCTTATCCTATGAGATGAATTCATTCTTTTTTTATTAGATGACATATGGAGTGCTGATTAATAGTCACTTTCCTGTAATAACAAAAACTGTACAATAAACAGTAATCCACTTCTTTGAAACATTTGTCTCACTGGATAGATTACGCCATCTGATTCTGAATATCGAACTATTCATTATCCACATCAATGCGGTTTCATCCCAGTTCATACATGGAATTAGGGAACTAATCTTAAGTTCCCTAAGAAGCTACTGGGTTACTGTATTATTGTCACGTGACTATATGAGCAAATGGTGAAAGTTTATAACATGAATTTAAAGTCTTGATTTTGTAAATTTACTGTGCTGAGGAAATTGGTTTTCTGAGCACTTAAACAGAACTAAAGGAAAGACTTATGTACTTTGGCTAGAAGAAAGCAAACTCCACACAATTACAAGATTTTCTTTCTGACGATGATTCTCTAGAATCTTCTAGCCTATTGGATTTCCTATTTGCAGTGTTTGTCTAGAAAATCAATACCAATGATTCATCTCTAAGCAAATGCTGTCACGTGGCTTGCACCCCACACTTCTTATTAAGATGGACAAGAATTCAATTTGAAAACACAATAGACAACATATAAGATGCCTGTTTAGCTGTCTGATCTTCTTAGAGGACTAGATAATGAAGATTACCAATTTGGGCCATGCTTCAGATGTATAATTAAAACTGCACTTTTATCAGGGACAAGTATTAATTATTCCCAAATGGATCATATTTGCAGAGATTATATGAAGCATGGATAATCCGCTCGATTCCTCATCTTTCTCCATTTTCATCATTTTAGGTGGGGAGTGCCGAACAAATTGATGCATGCAGATTTTGTAAACATAAATGGATAGTTTATGCATAAATGTTCTTTCTGTCAATACATGTGTCTTATTAACTTGAAAAGCTTAAAAAAAGGGGCTATTACTAGCAGTAATGCCAGCAGCAGCATACTGGATGAGGCCATGCTGTCTGTGGATAGTGGTAGTTGAAGAAAGCAATAGGTTAGTGATATATTATATCTCCCATCATCTCTGACCAATGAACATGTGAACCAAGCCTGATGGATATGAAAATGCAACAATATTGAGGGAACATCACATATTTTCCTTGGTAGTTCAAAGCACAGGAGGAATAGCCTATCCTGCTTGAACTGTAGATCAATTCTGATTTTTACCTGAAGATATAAGTGGACTGTATTTAGAGAATTAGACAAACAGGCATCAATGCCTCCTCCATACAACTTTGTAGATTTAACACAAAGATATGAAATGTTTTATGTATCGGGGTTCGCGGCATTGAAGCGATGCACAAGTTGTTAACTGAGTTCTTCTTTATTTGTTCCACGTTACCACTCGGCAACCCAACAGGCTCGCA
>NW_015405749.1:0-2614 GCF_001527695.2 Protobothrops mucrosquamatus
AGGCTGGAAACGTTCAAACAAAACAAAATCCCTTTTATTTGGGTGACAATCCTGTCAATAAGTCCAAAACACAAACAGCAAACCTCAAGTCCAAAGGAAGGAAATAGTCCACAGGAACACGTTGCAAACAAGACGAACAGACCAGGATTCCAAGAAGCACTTTGCAAACGGTTGCCTTCAGCAACCAGCAACGCCCACAACTCCCCTTTTTATACAGCAGTCCCAGGGCGTTGCCTCTCATTGCCTTCTCCTTTTACTCTCAAGTAGTCGCATAGACTGTTGTTGTTTTTTCCTTGCTACTTGACGACGTCTGCGAGCATCAATCAGCTCCTCCAGGTGTGAGCCTTCCGAATCTGACTCCTGCTCCTCACACAGCTGAGCTTCATCAGAAACACGACTGGAGGGGCCAGGCTCTTCTTCAAGCCGTGCGTCTTGTAATTCATCAGAGCCTCCCTCTGACCCTGATGGCCCCTCAACGGCCTCCTCCACCTCCTCCTCAGATTCCTCAGACTCAGCTGTTGGGAACACAGGCTGGCACGGAATCACAACACGTAGCACCTAAGATATTGCTCCACCATTTTGTTAGCGGCTTCTGCGGCCCCATTGGTGGCCGGATGAAAAGCAGATGATAAACCTTGAGATGATCTAATTAATGTAAGGAAACTTCTCCAAAACTTCGCTGTGAACTGCACCCCCCTGTCTGAAATTATTCACTTAGGGGCGCCATGCAGCCGGTAGATATGTTTCAGAAACAATTTGGTCAGTCCTTGGGCAGATGGGAGTCCTTTGCAGGCGATGAAATGAGCCTGCTTCGAGAACAGGTCTATTACAGTCCAGATGACAGTATTTCCACTACTTTCAGGTAGGTCTACTATAAAGTCCATAGCTATTTCTTCCCATGGTTGAGAAGGGTCTGCCACGGGTTGCAGTAACCCAGGGGTTTTCCCTGGGATTCTTTTCATTGTGGCACATACAGTACAGCTTTTTACATAGTTTTCCACATCCCTTTTCAGCCCCGGCCACCAAAATTGCCGATGGGTGAGGTGTAGGGTTTTCAAATATCCAAAGTGTCCAGCCTGTTTTACATCATGGCTGTGTTTGAGAGCATTGAGACCGAGGGCTTCTGGCAAATATAGTTTCCCCCCTTTGTAAGCCAAACCATCCCTGCACGTTAGGGAGGTTTGATTATCTTTGAACCATTGGTCGGTGAGGAGCTCTCGTTTTATTTTCTTTACTCCAGGGTCATCAGGATTGGGGACCCTGCGAGGTGTAAGTTGAGCGGCAGTTTGTGGATTGGGGATAATTGCCTCGTTAATCTCCTTAATCTCCTGCTTTAGGACCGGTTCAGCAGCAAATAGTCTTTTTAAATCCTCAAAAGCTGTTTGACAGCCCATTGTCCATACTAGTGGTTGGCCCGGCTGTGGCTTCCCTCCTCCTTTGCCTGTTTTGAGTAGTTCTGTAAGGGGTAGGGCAATCTGAGCAAAAGAGGGGATGAATTGACGATAAAAGTTGGCAAAACCCAGAAAGCTCTGGAGTTGTTTGCGAGTCTTTGGGGGCTGCCATTCGATTATAGCTTTCACCTTGGCTGGATCCATTTCAATACCCTCGTTGGAAATTCTGTAGCCAAGATAGTCTAATCGGGTTTGGTGAAATTCACATTTCGACAATTTGGCATAAACGTGGCATTCAATAGTTTCTTTAACACTTCTCTCACCAGCTTTATGTGATCAGTCATATTCGTGCTGTATATCAGGATGTCATCACAATACACCAAAACCCCTTTGTACAAGTGATCGTGTAGGACCTCATTAATCAACTGCATGAATACAGCTGGGGCCCCCTGTAGTCCAAATGGCATAACTTTGAACTGATAGCTCCCCATAGGACAGTTGAAAGCAGTTTTCCACTCGTCTCCCTCTTTTATTCTCACCCGGTAATATGTCTCTCAGATCTAATTTAGTGAAGACACTCTGCTTAGCCAGATGGGTTAATAAGTCCTTTAGGAGGGGGAGGGGGTATTTATTTTCCACACTCACAGCGTTGAGACCCTTATAGTCTATGCAGAGACGAAGAGACCCATCTTTCTTCTCTTTGAACAACACAGGGGCTCCCACGGTAGATTTGGCCCGTTCGATAAACCCCCTTGCTAGGTTTTTGTCCACGTATCGCTGCATCTCCTCCATTTCGAGTGGGGACATAGCATACATTCTCGGTCGTGGGAGTTTGGCTCCTGGCACCAGTTCGATGGAGCAGTCATTGGGTCTGTGAGGGGGTAGGGCATCACATTCTTTTTCACTGAATGCCTCCGCCAGGTCCCAGTATTCATTGGGGATGACTGGTTCGCCTGGAGGTGGTGAGGCGGCCATGTGCGCTCGCTCATTGGGTGGCCTAAGATGCCCTGCAACATCTGTTGAATCAATGGGGGGATTAGGCCCTATAGGTAGTCTCACGGTTCTCATTCCTTTCTCCCACCAGATAAACGGCTTCCATTTGTCTAACCAGGCTAGCCCTAGGATCACCGCCTCAGTCATTTTTGGAGCAACCAGGAAGCGAATAAACTCCCAGTGTGCACTTATTTCTAGGCGTAAGGGCTCGGTTAATTGTGTGACAAGAG
>NW_015405750.1:0-2614 GCF_001527695.2 Protobothrops mucrosquamatus
CTATTAACTATGTTGTATTAAGAATATTCAGGATTAATTATTTATTTGGCATAAGTGCTACCAAATAAACTCAATTGCTATAATGAAACAAATATTTATTTATTAATATTTATTATTATTTATTGATTAATATTTCGGATGGAGTGGCTCAGGAGTGACAGGATAATTGTTCATGTTGTCCCAGGAACACGCCTATACACGGATATCCATGGCAAGAAATGATGGCACCAAAATGACAACATGCCTTAAGACATCGTCACACCATAAATTCCATTATATCACCATATGGTGACTTCTGATGCAAGCATGTAAACTATTTCATTTGCATGATATCACAATGAATTGTGTCCTCATTTCCCCATCCCTCCTCTGGACAACTCTATATCCATGGCAACAATACTTATCGGCTGTGAAAATCTTTGGATAGCTGATTACGGGTGATATACCTTCTTGGGCTTTTGACCTTGAATGTCATGAAAAAAAGTCACAGTTCCAATAGGAAGTGGGAACCAGGATAAACCCTACATTTGATTATCATTTAAATTAAATAAAACACAATTAATATTCATTTGCATTTGTATCCTTCTGTATTAAAACCATAATTCAACAGTGATTTTAGCTCTAAGGGCTGCATCTGAAGCTTGATGGAATTGCATACAGCTATGCAATCATTTATGCAGTCCTGAATTAGATGCTAGTGGAAGGCTTGGAATGAACATATATTCTGGAATATCATTTTAGACTCATTTGAAGTCCTGAATTAAAAATATTAAATTATGGGAATGAAACATTTCAAAAAGGTAGTTTTCAAGTTGCAAAATTAAGTTGCAGTTAGGGGAAATAGTCAAGAATAATAAATAACAGAGAAAAACTTCGGGAAGGAAGGAAGGAAGGAAGGAAGGAAGGAAGGAAGGAAGGAAGGTTAAAAAAGGTAGCTTATTAGTATTGATTGGTGATCACCTGCAGAGGTTGCTGCATTGCTATCTTTTGTACTGGCCATGCTTCTATTAACATTATTTTCATTTTTAAAAAGAAAACAACCACATGTATAGAAAAAAACCCTCACATTTGCAATTAATTTGTAAAACAATTCAGTTTTCATACAACAAATTAAACTCACCATACACATATATTGATCAGGGGGTTTTTTAGTTTTGTTTTTTCAATACCATACACGTTCCTCAAAGAAGATTGTAGTCTGATATGAAATGGACTGTAATCTTCCATTCAAAAGCCAAACACAGCCAACTTGGCTGTGCTGAAATATGGAGATTGAATCTCTCTTGCATTAAAGTGTCCATTGCATACCCAATGAAAATTGAGATTCATAGATTCAATTGTCACTCATTTTAATTGTTCTTTTGATTATGAGATTGCTGCTCTTCTTTCCTGTGATAAAAAGTCAGGAACCTTTAAGAAGGTTGCTGAATTCCTATTGATTGCCATGGCTTTTAAATCGGTCTAGTGTCTCTTTCACATTATTAAGTGTTCCAAGTTTTTATTTCATTTTATTATTTTATTTTATTTATATAATAAATAAAAAGGAGACAAATTCCTTGTGTGTCTAGTCACACTTGCCCAAATAAAGTATTCAATTTATTACATTTGCTGTACTTCCCTTTTATGATTGGCTTTCAATCATAATTAAACAAACCAACAAATAGATTTGTCTTTCCACTTGGTCAGTAAAGGTCTGCTTCAAAGATGGACATGGAGCACATTCTTTCCATCTGTAATTTTGTGCCCAGAAAAGTTTTGTTTTGTTACAATCCAAGTCCCCTAAATCCAGAGTTTTTCATACATCAGTATATTCTATTATTTTGTTATATGGTTTGATATCACATTAACAGATATAAATGTTATTTCTCTTCCCCAAAGAATGTTAACAACAAAATGAATATTGAACCAAAACACGACAACCAAAAATAAGCCCAAATTGAATTTGTCAAAGTCCCATCAAATACTTAACATCTCTAGCACAAAACTATCGACATACCATTTTTCCAAAACATCTGCTGAGCTGTCCAAAGAAGTATGCGTTGGTAAATTAATCTCATCTTAAAATCATAAGAAACATATGTAACTTTTATAATAAGTTAGCTCCATTCAAGTTGCCAATATCCATTTTCAGCTTTTTTTAAAAAACTACTTTTTTAAAAAAAGTAAACTGTGGCTTTCAAAACACTTCCTGATTCAACAATTAATTTGGGAGTTTTAGAAACTATTATCGTACAGGTACGAACAGGAAAATAAAAACTTATTTTCATTGAACAAAATTATCATCAAGTACATCAAATACTTTAAATGAGTCATTAAGAATAAGATAATCTCAAGTGTTTTTCTGTTAAAATAGTACTACTACCACTAATAATAATTATCCTGAGATGATATCTATAACATCATCAAACATCCGCATTCTGCCACAGATTCCCTCCCATAGACCGGTACGCTCCCACAGAGCGGGCCTCCTCAGGGTGCCGTCGGCCAAGCAGTGTAGGCTGGCGACCCCCAGGGGGAGGGCCTTCTCTGTGGGTGCCCCCACCCTCTGGAACGAACTACCCCCCGAGATCCGGATGATTCCGGATCTCCTTACTTTCCGCCGCGCCCTCAAGAC
>NW_015405751.1:0-2614 GCF_001527695.2 Protobothrops mucrosquamatus
CTTTTTTTTTTTTTTTTTTTAAATGCCTTTTCCGGTATGATCAGCTGAGGGACGGTTGTGCGATTCACTGAAAAGTGCAAATTCCACACCCCTCCCAGCTGGCTGGTTGACGAGGCCTGCTTTTAATTTGAATTATTTATGCTTGCAGATGGCTGCCCTTTGGTGCCAATGATTCTCCCAGAGAGCCTTTTTCCTTTTTTAAAAATATATATATATAACTTTATTGATTTAAGCAAATTGAAAGATAAGCAAGAGGGGGGAAAAAGAGTCCAAAAAAAGAGAAACTGGAAAGAACAACTGACAAGGAACAACTTACTTTCCTTGGCACAGAGGTCAGTAAAAAAAAAAAAATAATAATAATAATAATAAAAACCTTTTAAGGTGAATATCTATCTCTCTGCGTTATTTCTTGAAGCTCCAAAGATTTTAATCTTCAAACCTCCCCATTCACCCTTTATTTCTTTTTTTAAGCTTCTTGCAAAAGGTAGAAAAGTGGTTTCAAGTAGAAACACAATTAAGTCAGCCTTTCTTGAGAACTTCAAAAACAGAAAAAATTCTCTTTAAGCTTTTGAGCAGGATCTTTCCTAATCGTGGTAAAAAAAATGATTCTAGTCCTCATGGTTCTCAAGAACGCACTCCCTGACGTAAGAAAGCAAAAATGCTTTTTTTTTTTTTCAAGCTGAAGCCACGGTTTCATCTACGTTTATATGTCTGATGGCCCTGCTAAAGGGTTTCAGGCAGGAGTCTAGCTAAGCCGGGCCTAAAGGCAATTATAGTAATAATAATAATAATAATAATAAAGTTGGAAGGGATCTTGGAGGTCATCTAGTCCAACCCCCTGCTCAGGCAGGAAACCCTATACCATTTTGGACAAATGGCTGTCCAGTCTCTTCTTAAAAACTTCCAGTGTTGGAGCATTCACAGCTTCTGGAGGCAAGGAGTTCCACTGATTAGTTGTCCACACTGTCAGGAAAGGTGGTTAAGCTTGAATATTGCAGGAATGTTATTACAGGTAGTCCCTGACGTACGACCTCCGTTGTTAAGTGAATAAATTCAACTGTTAAATCAGTGACAGGGTTGTTAAATGAAGCTGATTTTCCCATTGCTTTGCTTGTCGGATGGTCCAAAAAGGGGATCACAGGACCGTCGGAACACTGGAACCGTCATAACTAGGAATCAATTGCCAGGTTTCTGAATTTTGATGCCGCAACGGTCATTAAGTGTGAAAAGCGGTCATAAGCCACATTTTCAGTACCGTTGTAACTTTAAACGGTCGTTAAGCTATTCTCCAAAGTGCCTGAAGGCAGGACAAGAAGCCACAGATGGAAACTAACCAAGGAGAGAAGCAACCTGGAATTAAGGAGAAACTTCCTGACAGTTAGAACAATTAACCAGTGGAACAACCTGCCTCCAGAAGCGGTGAATGCTTCAACACTGGAGGTTTTTAAGAAGAGACTGGACAACCATTTGTCTGAAATGGTGTAGCTCAGTGATGGCGAAACTTTTAGAGACCGAGTGCCCAAACTGCAACCCAAAACCCACTTATGCATCGTCGAGTGCTCGGTGGGTGTGGCCCATTGGGTGGGCGTGGCTGCGGTGATAACAGCAGACTGGGTGGGACTAAAAAGTTCAATCAATCAATTCCAACTTTGCAAGATCTTTTTTTTCCCATGAGAAGTTGAAATTGACTGATTGATTGAACCTTTTTTTTGCACACGGTGGCGGAGGCCTAAAGCAAAAAGGTTTTATAAAACCCAGCTGGAGGCCTAAGACTGGGGTGACAGCACGCGTGCCCACAGGGAGGGCTCTGAGTGCCGCCTCTGGCACCCGTGCCATAGGTTCGCCACCACTGGTATAGGGTCTCCTTCCTGAGTAGGGGGGGTTGGACTAGATGACCTCCAAGGTCCCTTCCAACTTTATCATCATCATCATCATCATTAATATTAATATTATTAATAATAATTATTATTCACCTCTACCATTTCAGACAAAAGGGCTGTCGGGTCATTTGGCCCATGCTTGCAAAAAACGAACAATCTCCTTGGCTGGCTGTTGCATTTCCGCCCCCCCACCCCACCCCCAAAAAAGAACTTGGGAACCCCCCCTCTGAACTGGGCTCGGGAGGGGGGGGAGTCTCCGCGATCCCTGCAGCTCTCCCCACCAGCTGTTCCCAACGCGGGCGACCCTCCCCTCCCCAGCTGTTGCCTGCTGAGCCTCCCCTCCCCTCTCCGGAGCGGAGCAGCGCGCCTGCGCAGACCCCTCCCCATTTCGGGTGGGGGGGAGAGGAGTCCCCCCCTCTCCAGCCCTGGGAACCTCCCGTCCAGGAGGGATTCCCTCCCCTCCCTCTTGGTGGGGGGGCGGGGCATGCAGGGGCGTGGCCTCGGGAGGCTCCACCCCCTCCCCTCCCCTCCCTGAGACCAGCCTGGCATTGCAGCGGCAGCCCGGGCGGGCAGAGAGCCGGGCAGGGCGCAGCGATGGTGGGGCGGCTGAGTCTCCCGGACGCGCCGGAGCTGCCCGACTCGAAGCGGCCGCTGGACAGTCCCGACTCCGGCCTGCCGCCCAGCCCCAGCCCCAGCCCGGCCAGCTGGCTTGCTCAGGGGCTGCCCGAGCCGGA
>NW_015405752.1:0-2614 GCF_001527695.2 Protobothrops mucrosquamatus
TATCAGTAAAAAATAAACTGGGGGAGTCTGGTTTTATGGAATCATGTTTACTGCTTATGCATATTGTTGACCGGGACTTAGAAGACAGTATTAATTGTGAATACGTGCAGATGGCCCCGCTATCTCTGGCCACTTGCTGAACCATGAATGCAAGGTCATAAAAGGACAGCAAAGGAAGCACCCAATATCCTAACCCACCGGGGAACATATGGTGTCTTAGGGAAACATCTAAACCACCCAAAAGGGAACATATGGTGTCTTGGGGAAACACCCCAAAGGGCACATTTTTAGCTATTTCTGCTTTCTTCCTTCTTATCTACAGTGTGCCAACCTTAAAGGGAAAAGTCTTTATCTTATGTGTTTCAGCTTTGCTGGGTGAATTGCTTATGTAATCAAAGAAAGTATAAGAATAAGGCTTTTCTGATATTTGGGGCTTTTTCTCTCTTTTAGAGAAGCCCGTCTTTGTTCAGCTGAATAAAAACATAAAGCTTGAAGGTAACTTCTGGTTTCCTCTATTTTTTATCAAGCAAAACCTCAGAACCTGCATAGCAATATCTGTAGGGGGTGAGGATGAGGTGGAAAGCAGAAACCCTAGTGCTTCCATATCTCCATAGTGAGCTGTGGTGACTCACATGGTTAGGATGCTGAGTTAGAAGGTTGTTGAGAGGTCGACAGCTCAGCAGTTCAAAACCTGGGAGCACAAGCCACATGCCAGAATGAGCTGCCATCAATTTGCCCTAGCTTCTGCCCATCCAGCAGTTCAAAATCATGCAAATGCAAGTAGATAAATAGGTACCGCTTTGGTAGGAAAATACCAAGGACACAAAAGGCATCTCCTGGGCAACGATAATATCAACAGCTAATCCTTTCAACCCGGAAGTGCCTTCCAACACAAACACAGTAGTATTTAGATAAATAAGACTGATATCCTTGCCATCTTTCTCCATCTAAAGTCAATATTTTGATATACTTTTCATCTTCAAGAGCTGCAGCAATAGTGACACACCACAGAAATGGATAATGTTGCATCATAAAAATGGATGGGACTGTGATCTGTTCTCTCTCATATTCTTCTTGTTGGGAGTGGCTTAAATAACAAGCTAGTATTTCAAGCCTATTTTAAGACTTATAATGTGTGTGAACCGGTTCATTGCATGAATGGAAACTCCCCCCCCCCAATTTCCTACATTGCTTTCAGTGAAGGAGGCATGCATTGCCTCTTCTTAATGCTCTAGATTTCCTATGCATTTCTGCTGAAATGAATGAATGAATTAATAGTAGAACAAACCTGAAAGGATATGGCTCAAAAAGCCTGAGACAAATTTCAGTGATATTTAGCATGCTTTTTCTTCACACTCTAGTTCTTCTATAAAAGTCATCCAATTCCATTAGTTACCTTTCTCTCTTTCTGCTTTATTCTCCATGTCAGTCAATAGGCAAATGAAGAAATAAAGAAATCTCTGGATCCAGGCAGCAGATTTAATTCTGACTGTCCTAGTGGAAACAGCTGGATGTCTAATTCCCAGAATTAATCAGCTGAAGTTCCATTTCAGTTTCTTGAAACGTACTGGGTGGTTTCTTGCATTCCTAACATTTGAGAAAGTTTCAAATAAGATGTATACAAGATGTTAGAGCCATTGCCACCACCACTAAACAGAATATTGCAACATTTCAAGTAATGACTATATATATGTGTGTGTTATTCACACTGATTGGATGCTGGGCTATCCATACATTTATTTTGGGCAAGTGTCAAATGAAAGGAACTTGATTGAATCCTTTTGGGTATCCTCTCATTATCATAAGTCACGTCAACTGTCAGATCCACAAATACAGTTCTTGGGACAGACATATGAAGATTGCACCAAAAGCATCTTTCAATTTAGAATACATGATAGCAAATTTGTTTTCAAAAGGCATAATATCATAGGATTCTTTTTTAGGTTTTGTATTTCCAACCCATGTGTTTGAAACAGATCTGCTGACTGCTTTTCTACCATTAATGGAGACGTTTCCCTCAATTTATTGATAAACCATGGAACCTGGTAGGTTTTGCAGTCTGGGAGAGCAGACTGAGTCATTACTGTGGGTTGCTTGTTCTTTCTCACTTCTCTTTATGGTTTTGACAAGATTACCAGCCATGCTGCCTACTTAAAAACATTCACAAATCCATTAGGTTTCATAAAACCTTCATGGGTTAGCCATCCACTCTTGCAGGATTCAGTGTTGTATACCAGCCCATATAGTTTTTGTAGTGGGAGAAGAAAAGTAATATTCCTTCTAAATTTTGGCTCCCTGGCAGGTATCACCGAGACCTGGCTGGGCATGGAAGGGGGAGTTCCCCTTGTTGATCTGTGCCCGCCGGGTTTCCAGGCATTCCATCAGCCGAGGGCCCGGGGTAGGGGCGGTGGGGTTGCGGTCATTATAAGGGAGAGCCTATGTCCGAGGGAGACCACTGTGCCTCAGATAGACGGTGCAGAGTCCCTCCTTGTGAAGTGGGGGCAAGGGGTGCAAGTGGGCCTGTTGATTATATACCTGGCCCCCTGCTATGTATCAATGGCCCTGCCTGAGCTGGCTGACGTAATAGCCGGGGTGGCGGTGGAGACCCCCAGAC
>NW_015405753.1:0-2614 GCF_001527695.2 Protobothrops mucrosquamatus
AATTTCTACAACTTTTGTATACTTATTTGTACCCCACTTGTACTACTTTTGCAAATAACCCGAGGCAGTGAACATATCTTTCCTCCTCCTGTTTTCCACACAACTACAACCCTGTGAGGTGGGTTGGGCTGAGAGAGAATTGCTGGCCCAAAGTCATCCAGCCAGTTTTCCTGGTTACGGCAGGGCTTGAACTTACGGTTTCCTGATTTCCAGCTTAGTGCCTTATCCGCTGGACCAAACTGGCTCTCTATACCAGTGGTGGCAAATCTATGGCACGCGGGCCAGAGGGGGCACTCAGAGCCCTCTCTCTGGGCACGTGCACCATCTCCCCAGCCCCGCCTCCCCGTGCGGACCCCTCACCAGCAGCCCCCCCCCGGAGAGTCGCCCTCAAGTGCAGCCTGTGCAGAGCAGCACAGCCAAGGACATGGCAGCCGGGCAGTGGGGACAAGACTCCGCCCTCATGCCCCATTGTGCGCAGATGATGCTGCGGGGCACGGGCGGAGGGTGTGGTCACTATGGCGCTGCTGGGCCGCCTGGGCGATCTGCTGTGGTGGGCCATGGAGGCGATGGGTGGCCCTGTGGGTGGGGTGGGAGCGAAGTGGGGAGTAGGGAGGAACAGTTTTTGGTCTCTAAAAGGTTCGCCATCACTGCTCTATACTGATTATAAAAAAGAGACAGAAGGATTGGATTTGGAGCCTTTTCTCAACTAATGTAAGGTTTTTCTTTTAACGTTTGTGCAGGTTTCAGGATATTCATTAGTCGTGCAGGCCCAAGACAGCGGTAAACCTCCTTTGACAGCCACAGTGACGGTCAATGTTGACATTTCTGATGTGAACGATAACAGTCCTGTTTTTACACCTGCCAATTATACAGCTGTGGTTCAGGTAAGTTGATCCAGCACATCCCAAAGGGCTCTCTCTTCTGACCTTTAAGATATAAAGATGTTTGCATCCAATTTCAATCCCAATTGATGATTTATCAGGTTGCAGTGCCTCATGTCACCTCTTTCTTTACAAGGAAAGTAAACTACCGTTTCCATAAACTGCTTCATAAATAAGAATGAGACTCAAAAGTTCTTGTGTGTCTAGGACAAGGGTAGGCAACCTTGGGTCTTTTATGACTCGTGGACTCCAACTACCAGAATTCCTGAGCCAGCCACGCTGAGGGGAAAGGGAGAGTTTCCAAGCTGAGCCATGCTGGCTCAGGAATTCTGGGAGTTGAAGTCCACGAGTCATAAAAGAGCCAAGGTTGCCTACCCCTGGTCTAGGAGGTCTCTGCAAGTATTCCAAATCTTGGAGAATTTAGGTGGAGTTGTTGTTTCGTATTGAGCTGCAGAGTTGAGTTTTCTAACCCATTGACAATAGGATCAGATGTGGGAAAGGAGAAATTAGTGTAGGTCTGCCTTTTCGTACTCATTCCTTTACTCACATACATTCTGAAATAGTAATAAAACACCTTGGTCCTATCAACGCTACCAACTGCTCACACCTTAATGGTGCGCAACGTATTTACGTCAGTGTTTCTCAACCTCGGCCATTTTAAGATGTATGCACTCCAACTAGCTGGAAGTTGAAGTTTATACTTCTTACAATGGTTGTAAGGTTGAGAAATACTGACATAGATAGCAGGGAAGGAACGTGGAATAAACTATTTCAGAAAGTTGGCAAAGATTATTGAAACCAAGGTAGGATACCCCTTCTGTTTCTTGCCGATAATATATAGTAACCTAGAGTTGAGTTATTAAAGAGAACAGGTTACTGGAGATGGAGGGGTGCAGTGGCCTAGCAGTTAAGATGTTGGGCTGTCAATGGGAAGATTGGCAGTTTGAGACCCAAGCACTGTGCGACGGGGTGAGCTCCCAGTCCTTGCTCCTGCCCACCTAGCAATTTGGAAGCATGCAAATGCAAATAGATAAACAGGTACCACTTGGGTGGGAAGGTAACAACATTCCAAGCCTCTCGGCATAAAGTCATGAGCCAGTAGTGTGCTGCAGCTGCCAAAAAGGCCAACACAGTGCTAGGCTGCATTAACAGAGGGATAGAATCAAGATCACGTGAAGTATTAATATCACTTTACAGTGCCTTGGTAAGGCCACACTTGGAATACTGCCTCCAGTTTTGGTCACCGCGATGTAAAAAAGATGTTGAGACTCTGGAAAGAGTATAGAGAAGAGCAGCAAAGATGATTAGGGGACTGGAGGCTAAAACATATAAGGAACGGTTGCTGGAATTGGGTATGTCTAGTTTAATGAAGAGAAGGACGAGGGGGGACATGATAGCAGTCTTCCAATATCTCAGGGGCTGCCACATAGAAAAGGGGCTCAGCTTATTCTCCAAAGCCCCTGAAGGCAGGACAAGAAGCAACGGATGGAAACTAAGCAAGGAGAGAAGCAACTTAGAACTAAGGAGAAACTCCCTGACAGTTAGAACAATTAACCAGTGGAACAACCTGCCTCCAGAAGCGGTGAATGCTCCAACACTGGAAGTTTTAAAGAAGAGACTGGACAGCCATTTGTCTGAAATGGTATAGGGTTTCCTGCCTGAGCAGGGGGTTGGACTAGATGACCTCCAAGGTCCCTTCCAACTTTTATTATTATTATTATTATTATTATTAT
>NW_015405754.1:0-2614 GCF_001527695.2 Protobothrops mucrosquamatus
AACCATCAGGAAGTTTGGAGCCAGGGATCTCAAGACAAAAGAAGCTCTTAAGAGTCATCAGCCCCATCACCTGGGAAGCAGGATATGATAATGGGATTAAACCACAGATATCAAGGCCTAGAAAAAACACTCAGAAATAGCCTCAAAGTTCATGCCACAGGAACAGGAAACTTCCAAGCAGGGCTGGGGGGGTAAAAAAGCCCTTCTACCCATGTGCTCGCTCTCTTTCTTCTCCTCTGCTGCTTCTTGCAAGGACCATCTGTCTTCTGCAATAAACTGTAACCTTCTTCCCAAAGCAGTTACCATGTTTGCTTATTTATTCCGGGCTTGGATGAACCAGGATGAAGACTTACTTCTAACAATGTTAAACAAGATAACTGAACACACTGCAATAATTGACTTCAAGAATGCTGAGGAGATCCAGGAAAGTTTAAAACCATTTGAGAAATGAAATTTTATTTTTAAATTAGTATAAAAAATAGAAAGGGTGGATTTGTGAGAAACAAAGAAGTTTAAAAATAAAAGATTTCAATTGCTTAACAATTAAGGGATTAGTCAAGCTGAAACTGCACGTAGGCACTAAATCCCAGGAGGCTTGGCTATCCACAAACAATTGATCCTTAAAGAGGATGCAAATGGAAAAAAAGGGTGGGGAGAAATTTGAATCAATGTAACCAACCAAAGGTAGATACAATGTATCCTTACTGGGCACCTCGGATAGACTGTACACCCAGAGGACCTATCAAATGGGACCAAAGGGGAGGGAATGGGATGTCACGGTAGAACTGTATATAATGCCATGAATTTGAATGCTTGTGTGTGGTCTCTGATTTAGAACTTCCTGTTGGAGCCTCTCACCAGGATCCACCGCACTTTGCAAACTGCTTTTCTATTTTCTGCAGAATAAAACTCTTTTCTTACCAATCCAATTTTGTTGGTGTTTAAATCCGTTTCCAACACTATCTACTTCCATTGGCTTTCTAAAGGGCTCTTGTTTTTATTATCCAGCCAAAATGTTCTCCTTAATGAAGTACCCCTAGATGTTGAGACTCTAGAAAAAGTACAGAGAAGAGCAACAAAGATGATTAGGGGACTGGAGGCTAAAACATATAAGGAACGGTTGCTGGAATTGGGTATGTCTAGTTTAATGAAGAGAAGGACGAGGGGGAACATGATAGCAGTGTTCCAATATCTCAGGGGCTGCCACAAAGAAGAGGGAGTCAAGCTATTTTCCAAAGCGCCTGAAGGCAGGACAAGAAGCAACGGATGGAAACTAACCAAAGAGAGAAACAACCTAGAACTAAGGAGAAACTTCCTGACAGTTAGAAAAATTAACCAGTGGAACAACCTGCCTCCAGAAGCGGTGAATGCTCCAACACTGGAAGTTTTTAAGAAGAAACTGGACAGCCATTTGTCCAAAATGGTATAGGGTTACCTGCCTGAGCAGGGGGTTGGACTTGATGACCTCCAAGGTCCCTTCCAACTTTATTATTATTATTATTCCATAAAACAGTCCTTTCCTATAAACATAATCTTATTTGGCAAACCTTGAATATTCCATTCCAAATTAGTCGTTTCTTAACAAATAAAACCCTGTCACTTTAATATCTTCTCTAGGATCAACTCAGTTCTTTCATTGCCATTTGGGATTTATCAAGCAATCCAATGTTGTATTTTTGCATGTTGAGTATGTGTGGGAAGTGGGGGGGAAAGGAGGGGAAATGTTGGACTTTGGCCATTTTGATTTAAACATGGGTTTCCTGGGGTATGTGATGGGTGCATTAGCCTGAAGGTCACCATGCTGTTTAGAGATTGAGACGAGAGAAGCAAACTGAAGGAGCAGAGGACCGCCCCCGCCCCGGTGGACGGGGGGCTGTGAGGGGAAAGCCCCTTCCGATGCCCGGAAAGCAGCGCTTCCTCTCCTGCTCCGGGCATGGGAAAATGGGTGGAGGTCCCGGGAAGGCCAAGTGTGGGGGGGCAGGAGGCAGCAGAAGGTGCCGGGGCACCACGGGGCACTATAACAAGGACAGCTTGTTATAGTTCCAAAAGACACAGTGTTTATAATCCAGGGAGGCGGATGGCTCCAAATACTATTTGTTTGTAGATATAGTCTATCTTATGAAACCAAGTAAACCAAAAGAAAGTATTTTCTCCAGCAAGGTTTCAAGGACTTTCAAATAAACACTGTCTGGGCATGCAGCTAAAATTCTAATCTGAATAAGCTTCAGTCAAGGGAAAGTGAAATAGTTCTCAATGTAACCACAAGGTGGCACTAAGTATCCATTCCCAGCGTGTTTAAAGGAGGAAAAAAATGGTCAAAGTGAAAGTAAGACATTGAAAAGTTTAAAAAGTAAAAGTTGCACTGGCTTTTCAACAAAGAACAAAGACAAAAAATCTCTATAAAAACAATTTTTTACAAGACTACAAAAACTAAAAATGGACATAATTTGCCTCCAAGAGACACATATTAAGAGACAACATTTCAAAATCCTAGAACAACCGAAAATTGGCAAACTTTATTTTACACTTGCATCTCAAAAGTAAAGAGGAATATCCCTTTATATTAAAGAAAAGATGAATCCCAAACAAATCTATGCAGATGAAGAGGGGAGAA